>NC_092337.1:439138392-439444553 GCF_046630445.1 Rutidosis leptorrhynchoides | reverse complement strand
AATAAGAAAGTAGCGAGTCGTGACTTAAAAGGCACTAAAATTTTAAAATCGACGCAAAATTCTAAAGCACCTAAATCTTAGTCTAAAGAAATAGCACTTAAGGGATTTTACGGCAAAGCCTAAGAATCTATACATATAAAATAACTACGGAAAAACTAATTTTAAAACTAATTGCGAACGAAAAATATATAAAATATTACGATTACACTAAATAAAAGGATACAAATTATAAAAAGTGATAAAATTACTTATTTTTATAAAAAATATTATTTTTTTATTTTTATTTTTATATTTTATAAAAGTATTAATTTTTTATATATTAAAACTAAATATAATTAATTATAACTAATTAATTTAAAAACTTAAACTAAATAATAATAATAATAAAGTAATTAGGGTTAAATAATAATAATAATTAATAATACCCCGTAATTAATGCGAAATAGGGTTTCTGGTCAGGCTGGTCAGGGCAGCTCCGCGAGTCGTGGAGTTTTAAGCCTGCAAACTCCGCGAGTCGTGGAGTTTGAAAAAACGTTTTTTTTTTTAAATTTTATATTATTTTTCTAAAAATATATAAAAATATATTTATACAAAAATAAATTAAAAATATAGCGTTTCACCGATCCCCGGCAGCGGCGCCAAAAACTTGATGTTAAAGCTAAGGGGTATAAAATAATATTAAATTTTACAAGGAAATACTATTAAATACGATACAATTTTACACAAAATATGACAAGTTTTAATTATTTATTTACAAATGGGATATACCTAAACCTTGCCACAACACTATAGGCAGTGTACCTAATCGTAGAGTAGTATAGTTTTTAGTAAGTCCAGTTCGTTCCACAGGGAGCGGGCTTATTGCACACTATTTTTTTTAAACAATTATATTTGTACAAAATATATTATATTGATAATATATAAAAGGGGGTTTACCGTTTAATGACTGGTTTGTCGATTTTATATTTTAAGTTACAATTAAAACGTAATGCAAAATATAAATGACGATAATTAAAGTAGCGAAAAATAAATGACAATAAATAAATGACGTTAAATAAAATAGCGAGTAAATAAAAGTATGATGAAATATGAAATAAAATATATTATGCTTATTTAAACTTCCGTAACCATGATGGTTGACGTGTTGATTTTAATTTTATGCCCATGGGTTAATTGTCCTTTGTCCTGGATTATTTAATATGTCCGTCTAGTTTTTGTCCATAACAGTCCATCGGTCATAAATTTAAAGTGCGAGTGTCCTCGTCAAATTATCCTTATACCCGAAGTTAAATATTCCACTAATTGGGGACTTAAACTGTAACAAGGTTTTAATACTTTGTTTAATAATTACACCAGGATATCGACTGCGTGTAACCCAAGGTTTTAATACTTTGTTATCAATTATGCCAAGTGTCCTTGTACATAATTTCACCCCTGTTTTAATAATTCCATAGACTATTAATCCATTCCCGTGTCCGGTTAAATGAACGATTATTCGTACATATAAATATCCCGCCCATCGTGTCCGATCGAGTGTATATGGTTATTTATAGGTACGTTCAATTGTAAATCTTTATATTAAAATTAACAAACTATCATTTAGTTAAACAAATAAAAAGCCCATTAATAGCCCATAGTCTAATTTCCACAAGTGTCGTTCTTTTGTCTAAACCCCAATTATGGTACAAAGTCCAATTACCCAATTTTAATATTTTTAGCCCAACATCATGATTACTTCATCTTAAATAAGCATAATAATAACTTAAGTACGAGACATTAATTTAAAAAGGAGAACATAGCTTACATTGATTATTTATCGCGTAGTGTTACACGGACAGAGCTCCAACTTTAAAACCCGTAAAATAACCTTTACATTAACCCAAACTAATCTAATATAAAACTAACCTATACTATATATATATATATATATATATATATATATATATATATATATATATATATATATATATATATATATATATATATATATATATATATATATATATTTATTTATTTATTATTTATTACAGAGTATTATTATTATTTTTGTTTATGGCCAAAACTCGTTGCCTTTTATAGACGTGGTCTGATCCTGAGGCCCATGCAATCGCATGGGTTCTCAGTGTTAATCTCATGCGATCGCATGGCCAGTCTGGCCATGCCCAATTGCTTTGTTTGCTAGCTTGTCGACGTTATATTTAATTATATAATATAATATATATAATTTTATATAATTATATATATATTATATTATATTCTTGTGCATAGTAGACTCATAATTTTTGGTCCGTTGTGTCGGGCGTTGATAGTTGGCTCAGGTCCCGGTTCCGGATTTTTGAACGTCCTTTCGTATAATTTAATATCTTGTACTTTGCGTTCCGTAACTTGTACTTTTGTCATTTTTAGACGTTTCTTATCAATAAATTGAACCACTTGGATTGTATCTCGTACATTTGAGCTTTTTGGTCATTTGCGTCTTCAAATTGTCGTTTTCGCCTTTTGTCTTCGCACTTATTTAATATAAACGATTACAACTTAAAATAGGACAATTACAACTAAATAATTTACATATTGGGAGGATATTGCTACTAAATATATGTTCATTTGGAGCACTATCAGTACCGACATAGCTTCATCACAACAGAACGGACATGCTTAGATAAAACATCTCGTATGGCCACGGGAAGCAACTGTTGCATCAAAATATGATTATCATGACTTTTAAGGTTAGACATTTTAGGAGGTTTTAGCTGAATGCATCGAGATATATTAGCTGCATAGCCATCAGGAACTTTCACACCCTTAAGAACCTCATAAAATCTTTCTTTTTCATTTTTAGACAATGAGTAACAAGCAGGTGGCAAATACACTTTGTCGTTTGGTAAATTTTGAGGATGAAGTTCCTTTCTAATACCCATTGCTTTTAAATCACGACATGCTTTTAAATGATCTTTGGTTTTTCCGTCTATATTCAGTAAGGTTCCTACGACGTTGTCACATACATTCTTCTCAGTATGCATTACATCTAAATTATGGCGTATCAAGTTTTTTTCCCAGTAAGGTAACTCAAAAAAGATACTCCGCTTCTTCCAGTTATATGGTAGATCTTGATTATCCTTAACAAGTTTTCCAAATTTGAACACACAACCATTTAGCTCTTCAAGGACTTCTGCCCCCGTTAAATAAGGTAGTGGTATTTCTAGGTCAGTATGTCCCATGAAGCAAAATTTTTTGCCAAAACTTAACCATTGTGATATGGTATATTTATGACAACAAGGACATGAAAGTTGACCTTTAGTGCTCCATCCTGATAGGTTCGCATATGCAGGAAAGTCACTTATCGTCCATAACAAACCAGCACGCATATAGAAATTAGTCTTTGTTGATGAGTCATAGGTCGTTACTCCAGTATCCCACAACTCCTTAAGCTCATCCAATAATGGTCTCATATAGACATCTATATTATTACCCGGAGCACATGGGCCAGGTATAAGTAAAGTTTGCAAGATGTATGGTTTTTTCATGCACAACCATGGAGGTAGATTATATGGTATCAATACTACTGGCCATGTACTATACGAAAGATTCTTATTTCCAAAAGGGTTAAACCCATCACTTGCTAAACCTAGCCTGACATTACGAACATCTTTAGCAAATGCAGGATTAATGGAATCTAATGTTTTCCAAGCAGGTGAGCCAGATGGATGCCTCAAAAAACCGTCTTTCGTACGACCCTCTTCATGCCATCTCATGGTGACTGCCATTTTAGGTGACATAAACAATCTTTGCAGCCGGGGTATGAGCGGAAAATAACGTAAAACTTTTGCCCTAATCTTCTGACCATTATCATCTGCTGTGTTGGACTGATCATCTTCATTACCTTGTCCACTTTCTTTATATCTTGACTTTTTACATACGTCACATTTTGTTTTATCCTTGTTTTCTTTCCAATACAACATACAATCGTTTTCACATGCATCAATTTTCTCATAACCAAGCCCCAAGTCTTTTATTATCTTCCTTACTTCATACAAAGACTTTGGTATGGTAGCATCAGGGAAGGCTTCCCTCACTGTATCAAGAATCATATTGAATCCTTTGTCATTACACTTACTAACACACTTAGAATGGTATAGTCTGATTATAAAAGAGAGTACACTGAATTTTTTACATCCAGGATAAAGTTCTTTCTTTGAATCTCTCAATACATTATAAACCCGTTCAGCATTTATGTTTGGTATACTTAGATTTTCATTTTCTTCTTCGTCATCGCTAAACCAGTGGAAGGCGCCTTGAACCAATCCACTCATATCATCTTCGGCATCCATCATAGGACTATCAAATTGTTTGGTAACAGCAGCTGGAAATCTATACCCTTTTATAAACCCAACACATATCAGATGCGTTTTAGCATCATCCCGCTCAACCCATAACATGTCCCGGCAGTCTTTGCAAGGACATGATATCTGACCATTCATGGCTTCTGTTTTAAACATATAATCAAGATATTCATCTAGTCCTTTTTCGTACGTTTCAGATTCTCTTGTGAAATACAACCAACTCGGGTCCATAATAGAACTATAGTAAATAAAACAGATTCATTGAATCAGTTGTTTATACATATAAAAGATTAAAACACATTTACAGAATCGTATATCTCAGTTATATCAAATCAAACACAATTATAGAATTAGTTATTAAAAAACGTTCATAGAATCAGTTTATTATACATAAGATATGTAACCTGGTGGAGTGCAGCGTCTAAGAAAGTAAGAAAAATACAGAGTAAATTAAATTATTCTGGTAATTGAAAATAACCTGGTGATCCAAGTGCAATTCGAGATGTAAAGAAACCAGAGTCGCAGAAATTCGAGAATTGAAGTGATTCAATATAGAAGGAAGTCTTAAGGGATAAAGCGTAATTGAAATTGATATTGATATATTCAGTGAAATCATATGATCATATGCAAAAATAGTGTTATTAATTATTATTTATTTATTTTTCTAGTATAAATCATGAAGATATATTTTATTTTATTAACATGTATATGTGTATAGTTTTAACAAATATATATAAAAAACATAGAAAAAACATTTATCTAACAAAAATAATATATATATATATATATATATATATATATATATATATATATATATATATATATATACTTAAATATCTTTTATATACATTACTTTTTTCAAATATATTTAGTTTTAACAAAATAAATAAAATTATGTAAATTTTTTAACATATAGTTTTTATTTATAAAATATTTTGATATATAAATTACTTTTAACCTATACTTTTCTTTACACTACAATTTTATCATCAGCATATATACATGCATACATGATATAGATAGAGAATGCGAATTTAGTGTTTAGGGTTTAGTTTTGAAGGTTATGATTTAGGGTATAAGATTTGGGGGTTAGGGTTATAGTATTAAATTTACTGTTTAGTGTTTATGGGTTAGGCTTGAAAGGTTAATGTGTTTTGATTTTGGGGTTTAAATGGTTAATTATATAACATAATGATAATCTTTAGTTTACAGTTTAGGATATTTAGTTTAGGGTCAATAGTGTAGGGGTCAGGTATATATACGGCTTAGGGATACTGGTCTATGGTTAGGGCTTACGAGCTCATTCATGATGGTTTACAAGTTATGTTTTAGCTTTTGGGGTTTATGTTTATTTGAGTTTTATGGTTTTATGTATATATTGATTCAATTTAGTGTCTAGGGTTTGGTTTTAATATATATAATGGTAATTAGGGTTTAATAATTAGATTTGTGTGTTAGCTAGGGATATGATTCGGGCTTACGGCCCAGTTAATGGTAATTAGGAATAGGAATATGAATAGGGCTTATGGCACGGTTCATGGTTTACGAGTTATGTTTTAGATTTTAGGGTTTATGTGTTGTAGAGTTTTATGGTAATATTGATCAAATTTAGTGTTTAGGGTTTGGTACTTTAATGGTTATGGCTTAGGTTATAATATTTGGTGGTTAGGGGTTACAGTGTTAGATTTACTGTTTAGTGTTTATGGGTTAAGCTTTAAGGGTTACTGTGTTTTGAGTTTGGGTTCAAAGTGGTTAACTATATATGATATGATAATTGATGATCTTAGGTTTATATAAGTTTGGGATTTTTAGTTTAGGGTCAATAGTTTAGGGGTTAAGGTCTATGAATTAAGGATAGTTTGGGGTTAGGGATTACAGGCAGGTTCATGGTTTACGAGTTATGTTTTAGAGTTTGGGTATAAATGTTTTATTACAATTAGAGTTTTATGGTCTGAGCTATTGAGTTTAGTGATTAGGGTATAGTTTAGTGATTAAGGTATAGTGGTTAGGCTTTAAGGTATATTAGTGATCGGTACACACAGATATAGTGGTTAGGTTTTATGGTTTGTACATGTTATCTGTATGATCGATACTGATTATGGGTTTTGATTTGTATAAGTAATTAGTATATTAGTATATATACGCACAGATATAGCCAACATATTGGTGAACGGTCATATAACTTAAATTTATCAATTATATATTACTTCAATTAATGTAAAACATTTCATACACAGTACAATTCTCAGTGTCTAAGTAACTTACTATCATGAGTAAAGATTCATTATTTTACAAATTAACTTCTTAATCACTTAAAAAATTAAAACTAAATGACTTGTCAAATATATTTACCAAGTATTTAGATTATATATGTGTCCATTTCTTATATAAACTTAAAAATATAATATTAATGATGTTTATATATATATATATATATATATATATATATATATATATATATATATATATATATATATATATATACTTATACTATACTAAGATATATAAATATAATTATATTATATACTTTATGTTATAATTTATGATTAAACACCGTTTTATTTATATTTATATATTTAACAATTATTGAGATTGAGAATCGAGATATATCTTCCAAATATAACTGCTCTTCACAATACCAAGTCAATGCCACCAGTTACTCAAATGCAAAATTCACGGAGATCACTTCAAACCCTAGAGGTTATTGAAAAAATTGGGATTGGCGGTATTATTCTCATTGAGTTACTTCTAAGGCGCCAAATGAAATGAGGATCAATTATAAAGCATTTTAACCTCTTTCAATTCATACCGTATTTTACAAAAGAAGTATCGGTGAGTTCATTGTCGATTCGTTGTAAAAAAAAGGTATGTGATTACGGATTCTCGATCTAGTTGCTTATTGTAAATCTGTTTTTGTTCGTTTAAACTTAATTATGTTTGATTGTTTATCTATCTGTTGCTAACAGTATCATATATATTGATTTTAACCATTTTATTGTTTAAACATTGATCTGTTTTGTTTTTATAATCTGTTGATAATAACTCTGTTGGAAATCTATTTTCTCGTTAATATGATTATATGAAACATTATTTCGTTAATTTAATCATGTTAAAAGATGACATTTATAACTTTATGTCTTGCAAACAGATTTCTTTTTTGTTGTTGTTGAAATTCATATATTATTAAAATTTTGTTCAAAATTGTGCTTATTGGATATATGCAGTATATATTGTATATTTATTTTCATAATATACAGTATATATTGTATTTTTATGTTCATAATATACTGCTGTAAATCATACAGAGCTGCTTGTTTTAGAATGTTGTTTACATTGATGTTCCAATCTACTTTAATAGATTTTACATTATATAATTGTTGATTATTGTTATATACATCATTCTAGTATTTTAGAATGGAGAAGAACACCAAGCAAAAACAATATGTTACTTCAGTGTCAAGTATGCCGCAGTATGAACAACTCAGAAGAAAGAGGATGGCAGAAAACCAAGCAAAACTAACAGCTTTGTCAGATCTTGCCACTGATCTACGAAAGAAGTCAGGTAGTGATAAATCAAAAAAAAGGAAACAAAAGATATTGGATGCTACAGGAAATGATGAAGACTATATGCCTGATTCCATATCTGAAGATGATGATAACCAACATAGTGAAGAAACTGCTAAAATAGTTAGAACTTCTAAGAAGGTATTGTTTACAAACTAAGTCAATATGTTACATTTTATAATAATGTTCAATGACATTTATATCGATACAGAAACAACATACTAAATCCATTGCACCCACCTACTCAACACGACAATCAAATCTTTCAAACAAAAGAGTTGTTGTTGATCCTAAAAGCTCCCGTGCGTTATCATCTCAATCCGAAATGACAAAGGGACAACCAAATGCTACAATGAGGGCAACAAAGAGTAGCGTCGAAGATTTTGAGCAAGGCCTCAAAAAAAATTCTCTACAAGTTGATAAGATTCCAAAAAAAACAGAATACATCTAGTGGATTAGTCACAAAAGGTGAGTTGATACTTAGATGGTACACACATTTTATATATGATTAACATTGGTTAATATCACAGTT
This sequence comes from Rutidosis leptorrhynchoides, assembly GCF_046630445.1. Taxonomy (NCBI): domain Eukaryota; kingdom Viridiplantae; phylum Streptophyta; class Magnoliopsida; order Asterales; family Asteraceae; genus Rutidosis; species Rutidosis leptorrhynchoides. Next base: position 439,436,117 of record NC_092337.1, on the reverse strand, counting down.
ATTGGTGAAACTCATAAATTGTATGTATGTACAGATAAGAATGCAGTACCTGTTTTTGAAAAAAGTGACTATTCAGTGGACACAGGGTTGAGAGATCATGACTATGATGATGATGATGTTACTCTTGAAGATGTTAGAGATGATGAAAATGAACAGAATTACAGCGATGGAACTTATAATTATGAAGACGATGATGAGTTTGTAGTTTATGACTTTCGCAAACCGGAAACAGAAACAGGTTTTGTTAATATACTTGAATGAAGTTTTATTTTCTGTCTAGTATCATGTATATTAATTTTCATTACCACTTTTTAATGTTACACAAATTACTATTATTCCAATACAGAAGTGATTAACAACAATGAGCTTAATGAAGATGAGACAGAAGCTGCCGTTCAGAATCCACAAAGAAAAAGCGAGTCGGGTAATTTTTGTTTTGTTTATTTTATTTAATCGAACGTGTTGGTTATATGGTTTATTGATTATCGTATAAACTTATATTAAAAATCATGATCTCTTTTTTTAGGGTGGGTGGCAAGAAAGAGGGGACCTACAAGTATGCCAAAAGTCTGGAATCAAAAACCTGGCTTTCGAATTAATATTGAAGTTAATAGCCACGATCAACCTATTAATGAAAATGCTAGTAAACTCACCCATGCCCTGGGAACCATTGCAAGGAGTTGCAAGCATTGTCCAATATATTTACCATGGACTAAAGTTTCTGCCGAAAATAAGCAAGAGATGCTTCAACATTTAAGGGTATAAAATAATATAAAGTCGTATTCGCATCTTAATGACATAATCTGTTTTAATTATATCAACTGATATATTTTGTATCTAGACAAAGTTTGTTATTCCCGAACATGCTAATACTTGGATGCTGAAATCAATTGGGAGGAAAATGAAAAACTGGAGGGCAAGATTAAAGAAGAAATACTGGGATTCAGAAAAATCATTTAGGAAGCAAGTAAAATCAAGGCCTAAAGAAATGCAGAGAGATCATTGGAAGCTACTTGTAACTTATTGGAATAATGAAAGGGTTAAGGTATGAAAAAAATTCACAAGCTAATAATATTTTTTGCTTACAAAATACGATATTTACAATTACCATTTCAGGAGCTAAGTTCGAAAAATAAAGTAAATTGGGCAAAAAATAAAATGGTGCAGCTGACTGGTAAAAAGAGTTATGCACGTATACGTGCGGAGATAAAGGTAATTTTGAGGGGCAATTGTTACTATAGTATTACGATATCAATTGTTTGTACTTATTTTTTTATTTTTTTATTCTAACAGGCTAAAGAGGGAAAATCTCCAACTCGAATGGATATGTTTCGAAGGTGTTTTCCAGAGGAGGCAATACTAAAAGTCAGGCAGCTAAAATCGCAATTGTAAGTATTAATATAAATTCAGATTGCAATATAGTTGATAGATATATATATATATATATATATAGTGCAGCTGTAATTATCATGTCATGGGCATGATGAGACTTGTTTCTATGGATATATCTTATTCTGTAAATTACAGTTAATCAGCACGTCATGACCATTGTCACACTGATCACACATGTTAGTAGGGATTGATCTTTTCTTATTCTGTAAATTACAGTTAATCAGCACGTCATGGCCATTGTCACACTGATCACACATGTTAGTAGGGATTGATCTTTTTGTGTATATAACTCTTGTATTATCTAAATTAATACAGACAAACATGGATGAGCTAGCTAAAACACTGCCTGAAGGTTCAACGGATAAGCCTGGTCTAGATGATGTTTTTCCCAAGTTATGGGTAACAATAAATATGGTGCAGCGGATATGTATGGATTAGGTGTTCGAGCTTCTGATCTTTGGGGTAAATTACCAAGTCGTAATATTGTTTGTATGGAGAACATTTAACTCAAGTCAGAGAATAAAGAACTTACTGAAGAAAATGTACATCTGAAAGAACAGTTGGCACGTAAGGATGGTTCAGTTGTTGAAGATAGCACAACACCACAAGGCCTCACTGTAGTCAATGTTGCTCCACTTCTTAAGGTATTGTTCTATTTAACACCTTAATGTGTTTGATATTTGCCTTTAACATTCATAACTGCTTATTGCATACTTATTTCTAGGTTGGAGATGAAGTATTTTTACACAATATACTTAACCCTAGTGAGAAGGTAGGAAGAGGATGGTTGAGGACCTTGGATCCAACTGAGGTAATTGGCGGTGTAGAGATTGGAGATGATTGGTGTGGGGTACATCTTCAACATGTCCTTAAAAAGGTGCTGATGTGGTTAGGCCATTTGATCTGATTAAGAAAGTTGAAGACGCTACGGGCGTAACTATCGCGTGGCCTTCTACGTTCATATCGGTATGTCTATCATAAATTTTTGATAATATTAATTTTTATTTATAACATGCACTTTTATGCTTATAAATATATGAATATTTTTTTTTGTACAGGTACCCTTGAATTAATAAAGATGTGTTGATGTGTTGATCGAAGACGTTCTTCGTTACTTTTCGTTGTTTTTATTTTCTTTGTCGAATGTTATTTTAGTATTGATATGTTGGATTATCTATGAATTTTTAATGTTTGGTGTTTTTCAATTTATGAGTACAATTTATTATAATATGATTATGTTTTATTTTATAATTATTTTTAATATAAATTATTAATTGGATGTCGAAAATTTGAATTAAATTGAATCAGGCCCGAATATATGGATCCAATAATCCGATCCGGGCCCAAATAATTAACCCGATCCGAATACCTGATTCGTAAAACAACTCGAATCGGACCCGAATATCCGAAACGAACCGAACCTATTCGGAATTACTATGACTTGAAAGGACTCATTTTGTGGTTTTAATACTATCACTTGAAAGGACCCCATATTGTCTAACAATACAATTGTTTTAGGACTTTTTTAAATGGTCCCAACATTCAAAATATTATATTAGGACTCTTTATTTGGTACTAAATTAACATCTTATTATATATTAGAACCCATTTTGTGGTTTTAAGGTTTAAGAAATATATATTAGGACTTTTGTTAGTGTACCTAACCTTAAAAAATATTATATTAGGACCCTATTATGTGGTACTAAAGTAACATTTGTGTATATTGGGACCTTTTTCTTGGTAGTAAACAAGAATATCGATACATTAGGACCTTTTTTATTGGTACTAATGTAGTGTTTTTTTATAATAGGACTCTTATTTGGGTATTAACATAATAATGGGACCATTTTTTTGGTCCTTAAAAAATATAAAACATAAATAGGACCACTTTGTTGGTACTAATATATTTTTTTTTTACTTTTTGGACCCTTTTGTATGTCCCAATCTAAGTAGAAGTCACTCGATATATACTTGTAAGGACTTTTTTTGTGTGGTCGTTATATATATTATAGGACCCGATAACTGGTTTCATAATCTTATTACCTTTTAGGACACTTTTTTGCGTCTATATTTTATACGACCGCCTTAGTTGGTACACATGTCCTATTGGTCCTTTCAGGCCAAAAGGTCCTATAAAGTGACATTATAGGACCAATTTGGGTGTCCTATATGTACACTTTTGTTGTAGTGACGATTGGTAAGAACCATGTTGTTTTACCAACTCCAACGGTAGTGCTTAACAATAATAAAACGCCTAAGTGTGAGGAAGATGAAGTAACACCTAATAATGACTTGATAACAAAGAACCCCGTTGTTGATACGAAATTAAATGACACCGTTATTAATAGTTCAATGAAGAAACTTATTAAACGGATTCGCGATGCCAGAAACAAGGGGAACTTTAAGTTATGTAACCGGTTAGTATCCAATCTATCGCCTAAAGAAAAGGTAAAACTAGTTGAATTTGTGGATATTACACAGGAATCCGACCAATGGCTTAAAGCAAAAGTCACAGATATGCAAGTTGATTATGATCCAAAAGAAATTGACGATGAAGTTAATCACAATTTCGACACCACAGCTACCTAAGTGTGGGGAGATTCAAATGTTCTAAAAAAGTAAATGATGTCTAGAGTTAGTTGTTCTGTTCTCATGTTGTTCCGAGAATGGAATCCGATTGGTCTTTTTCACTAGCAGACACTAAAGAACTAGTTTTCTCCCCCCATTCTGAATTTTTGTTTTGTAGGTTTGTATGAAATTAATATGCTTTTTAAATTTATGATTTGTGTGAATTTAAAACAAAAATTACTTTATTTCATTAAGTTTAAAAAAATGATTTCTAAAATTCATCGTAGGTTGAAGACTAGGTCATGGAACCGAAATTGCTTTACCCGAGGACGGGGCGAAAAATTTTGTTATCTTTATTTTTAATTTTATTGATCTAAAGTATACCAAAAAAATTAAAAAAACCCAAAAAACTTTGCTTTTAAAACAATCGCTTTAACGACAAATTTTAAATTTTGTCGAGAGACGGACTAAGTAAACATACCGAAACTACCTAAAGTAAAAGGAAACAAAATTTTAAAAAATTATTCATTTAAATTGTTTTATAAAGAATATATATATATATATATATATATATATATATATATATATATATATATATATATATATATATATATATATATATATATATATATATATATATATATATATATATGTATATATATGTTTGTATTTTATGGGTAAAACAATGCACTTTCAAAGACTGACATTAAAGTTTAGCAAAAGTTACTAATTTTGACGATAAGACGCAAAACATATGTGAAATTACAACAAAAGGAATGAACGATGAGGCGCGCCATCTATCATTCGATGAGCTTAGTAATTACAAACTGGGTATTTTTAATCACTTTTCTACACAAATCACCCTCATGAATTTATAATTATAGTCTGATTTCATGCATATGAGGGCATTGCATGATCTCAAGTGTGGGGAAGGGTTATAAATTCTCTCGGGTTTACACTTAGTTTATTTGCCAAATTTTGTGAAAATTTGAAAAATTTTCAATAAAATGAATTCAAAATCATGTTTATACATATTTATGAACAATAAAACTAGGTTTTATTACCGACATTATTGTTACCTCAGAGAGAACATAAAAGGAGAAACAACCCAAAATGTTAGAATTCATTTAAAATGGATAGAAGAGAATAAAAAGGCAAAGGAAAAAAATAAATAAAAGCTAAGTGTGGGAAGAATTTACCAAGTTATTTAAAACATATATCACGTATTTATACAAGATTATTACAGGTACTTTTGTTTTGGACGATTTTAATCAGTTTTACCTAATTTACTGTAATATATTTGAAAGAAAGATGGATCTGCACGATGAATCAATTCCATCATTAAAAGGAAGTAAAGTCTTCCGAAAAAGACACACGCTTCTTAATTTAGGTCAAGAAGTTGTCGTCCAGACCAGCTGTAGGTTGACGAAAAATCTAGAAAAGTCATCTCTAAAATCAGCGGGAAATCCACGGACCTCAGCATCAAACAGGGTCACCAAGTGGTCAGATTTATCCTAACCATGAGAGGATCTGTCTCGTAAAATGGGGAGGGCGCCGTGCAAATTAGCTTGATAAGACTAATGAATTAGATCCCCAGAAAGGATAATCTCCTTAAAGATCAAAAAATCAGCTTTTAAGTCTGATATTACTCAATCCTTGAGATTGACTTTAAAGATTGAGAATTACAACCTCATGGAATTCAGTGATATCTAAACTCGAGCTTGAACGAGAAAATATTTTGATCAAATTAAAACCGATTTGTTTTCTGGAAACCCATTTTCAATGCATTCATTACCATTGAACGTAAAATCCTAAGAATTCACCTGGAATTCATTAGGTCACCTGAACCAAATCGGGTGTCAACCGTAAGAACGGTGGTTGCATAGCATGGTCGAAGACAGGACCTTGTGCCAGACCGAAAAATTATAGGGTGATCTTTACTATTGCTCCTACAAAGGATAGTAATTGCATCCGACACGTTTTAGACCATGAACATCTGCATGTCATTAGACATTGCCTTAACAGTTGCATGTTCAACGGTTTCCTTTACAATCGGACGGTAGTTTACCGAAAGGTAATATACGGAACAAGTATACTGGAAGTGTTGCTTTCCTAATACAAGGTTAGCAAATGGGTGACACAAAACCGCAAGTTTTGATCTAAAATTTTCAAATCTGAAACCCACACAACCCACAAAAATATTTTGCAAACACCGGTGAAGGGTTATTCCGGAAAACTTATCTAGGGTAAAAGCTAAAATGAATTTTCAAAAAATCAAATGTTTTCATAAAGATCCAATTTTCTTAAAGGATCTAAATTTTTAATAGTCATGTAGGACTGTAAACCACAATGTTACTATCATTGTTTATACCACTGTATCAAAATCACTGATGTATAAAGTGTGAGAATAAAAAAGTGATTCGAGTGAAGTGTGATTTTTATGTATTGCTTGAGGACAAGCAACGCTCAAGTGTGGGGATATTTGATAGTGCTCCAAATGAACATATATTTAGGCACAATATCCTTCCAATATGTAAAGCTTTTAGTTGTAATTGTTCTATTTTTATGTAATATTCGTTTAAATAAATAAGTGTGAAGATAAAAGAAGAAAACGACGATTTGAAGACGCAAATGACCAAAAAGCTCAAAAGTACAAAGTACAATCCAAGTGGTTCAATTTATTGATAAGAAACATCTAAAAGTTACAAGAGTACGAGCCGCAAAACTTAAAGTACAAGATATTAAATAGTACGTAAGGACGTTTGAAAATCCGAAACATGGACCAGAGTCAACTCTCAAGCGCGACGCAACGGAGCTAAAATTACAAGTCAACTATGCACATAAATATAATATAATATATAAATAATTCTTAAAATATATATATATATATATATATATATATATATATATATATATATATATATATATATATATATATATATATATATATATATATATATATATATATTATATAATAAAACGTCGGAAAAACTAGAAAACAAAGTGATTGGGCTGGATCCAGCTGGCCATGCGATCGCATGGCCAGGATGCCTAAAATCCATGCGATCGTATGGAGGGAAAATCCTGGCCAAGTCTATAAATCGAGCAGTTTTTGGACGAATTTTACACCTCTTTTTCATTTCCTCTCTTTCTGTAAACATATATATATATATATATATATATATATATATATATATATATATATATAATATATATATATATATAATTTTAATTTTAAGTTAATAATAATAAGGTTATTTTAAGAATGTTTTACGGGTTTTAAGTCGAAATTCTGTCCGGGTAACGCTACGCGATTAATCACCACTGTAAGCTATGTTCTTCCTTTTTAAATTAATGTCTCGTAACTAAGTTATTATTATGCTTATTTGAGCCAAAGTAATCGTGATGTTAGACTAAATATTAAGACGGGGTTATTAGATTTTGTACCATAATTAAGGTTTGGACAAAAACCGACACTTGTGGACATTGGACTATTGACTATTAATAGATTAGGGGTATTGTCTAATCGAATGACAACTCATTAGAATCTGTCGAACCTATTTTCAAATTAGTTAATCTAATAATTATTAAAATGATTATGTATGTTCTATTTAGTGACGTTTATACGACATCTTTTACGATCATTTATTTAATTATTCGGGTTGGGTAATTGATTATTCATTCTAATCAAGTGGGTAAATTAATATTCATATCTCATTAAAACAGGGGTTGATTACATACAAGGATAATTGGTGTAATTGTTAACAAAGTAATAAAACCTTGGATTACACGCAGTCGATAACCTGGTGTAATCATTAAACAAAGTATTAAAACCTTGTTACAGTTCGAATCCCTAATTAGTTGGAATATTTGACTTCGGGAATAAGGTTAATTTGACGAGCATTTTATAATTATGACCGATGGACTATTATGGACAAAAACCAAATAGGTATCAAATAATCCCGGACAAATGACAATTAACCCGGGTAACAATTAATCAAAATGTCAAACATCATGATTACGAAAGTTTAAATAAAAATAATACTTTTATTTTATATTTCATCGTACCTTTATTTACTGTCATTTTAATTACTGCAATTTACTTTATCGCAATTTAAATTCTGTCATTTATATTATCGTCATTTATCTTTACGCTTTATTTAAAATCGACAAACCGGCATTAAATGTTAAAAACCCCCTTTTATAATAATATTACTATATATAATTATATATATTTTATACAAATATAGTTGTTAAAAATATAGCGTTAAACTTAGCCAGCTCCCTGTGGAACAAACCGAACTTACTAAAAACTATACTACTCTACGATTAGGTACACTGTCTATAAGTGTTGTAGCAAGGTTTACGTATATCCACTCTATAAATTAATAAATAACTTGTGTAAAATTGTATCGTATTTAATAGTATTTCGCAATAAAAATATAACTATTTCGTACCCCTCTTCTTTAACATCAAGTATCAACTACATAAGCAAGAAAAGCCATGCCACCACTAACAAGAAAACGACGTGCCCGTGCATAAGTGTATAATGGCACAAGTCTTCCCCGTCTCTCGCCGTGAATAATTAACTCTCCCCCACTAGGGGTCTTCACACGAATAGATTTTTCATGGCATGCAATATCGGCTCTATAACGATCGAGCCAATCTATACCAACGGCAATATCGAATTCACCCAAGGTCATCGGGATAAGATCAATTTTAAACGTTTCAGTACCAAACACAATATCACAATCATTACAAACATCGACCCCTAGCACCGTCTTACCATCCGCTATTTCGACTTCTACTGGATGACTTAACTTAGCTAGCGGTTTATCAAGCTTAGACACAAAACTCAGAGTCACGAACGACGAATTAGCACCACTATCAAAAAGTATCCTTGCCGGATTAGAGTTAACCATGAAAGTACCTGAGACAACTTCGTTGGATTGCTTTGGCTCATCATTGGTCATCAAATAATTACGTCCCCGAGCCGTACCCGCCGCTTTCTCCAACTTCTTAACATGATCGGTGTTCAATTCGGGATACTCTGGCCTTCGGTGCCCCTCCTTACCACAATTATAACAAGTGAGTTTGGTTGTAGTAGATGGTTTGGTACAATCACGGGCCATATGCCCCCTTCGTCCACAATTGTGACAAGAATAAGGAAAAGCTCCGGAAGCCCCTTTCTTCACACAACCAACACTCTCGGTTGCACCTTTACTCTTCTTGTTCGAATGACTAGTAGCTTCGAACTTCCTTTTGCCAAAAGTGAAGCCACTCTTTCTCAAAGCGAGCGACTCAAAACCTTTGGCCATATCAAATAACTCATCAAAGCTTTTCACCACGTTTACACTAATCTTATCTTGATAGTTGTCATTCAAGATTTGATAGAAGTCTTCCCTCAACATTTTATCATTCCCGACATACTCCGGGCAAAATTAGGTCTTTGAAAATAAAACGGATTTGAGAGTGTTCAAATCCATCGACCCTTACCTCAAGGCACGCAACTCGTCCTTAAGTCTAGTAAGATCGGCCGAAGTTACTCGTTGAAAAACTCCACCTTGAACTCATCCCAAGTGAAATCCATGCATTGTTCTTCACCATAAAGTTGGATTTTCGCGTCCCACTACAACTTGGCAACACCCTGCAACATACTACACCCGTACCTTGTCTTCTTATCGAGAGGGCATTTACAAGTACGGAAAGCCCCCTCCATACCGGAGATCCAACGGGCACTCTTAAGAGGGTCTCGTTCACCATCGAAGGTGGGAGGTTGAGAATCCTTGAAATTCTTATAAACGAAGTCCCGTCTCCCCACATTATCTTCTTGTAGAACAAGCTTAACTTGTTCCTTAACCATATTGACTACTTGCTTGTTAATCGAATCTAGAAGCATCTTCCTAACGTCTTCGAAAAACTCCGCTTTTTGACGTTTAAAGATGGCCTCAACCTTAGCCGTAAACTCGGCGTTCTCACTCGTACTTCCGTTATTGGTGTCGTGTCCATTTCTCATCTTCATTCTATAAAACGGAAAATAGGTTAAACAACGAACGAAAAGACATGACACATATACATATTCACCTCACCGCCCCATCTTGCTCAACAATCGTCGTACATCGCTTGTTTGACACGATTTGAACCCTTAACAATGGTAGCTAATCATTGTTACGCGAACACATCGCATTAACTCGCTAGTACAACATCCATCTCGCTTGATGATTGCAAAAACGCAACACAAAACAATTAGCGCATAGTTAGTTCACGTAATCCTAGGCACTAACAAATCCCCGGTGCGACCCATCTCCTACAAGTCCCGCATAAAGCGCATTCACAATAAAGTCTAAGTCTAGGCACCTATCTCAAGTCGCCTAAATCCCTTAGACCATGCTCTGATACCACTTGTAACGAACCGACTTTGTTATCTCAAAAACACACTAAAAAAAAAATTCTGTTTCAATACATCTGGACGGTGTCCAGCAAAGAAGCCTTGGACGGCGTCCAGAAGATCTGGACGGCGTCCAAATGAACTAAAGTCTGCTGTCTCCGGGGTCCAACTTACATGAGCGGAAAACCCGCTTCCCAACAGTTTTAAATGAAAACCTTTTCACAACATGTCACAATAGTTAAACTAAGAGATTTCCACAATAAAATCAAGTTTTACAACATTGGGCCCACATCCGCCATTTTACGAGTTTCGTTCAAAAATACAAGTTTCGACCTTACTACTTTAATTTCCAAACGACACTAGAGCATGGTGTTTGGGGTTATACTACCCAAATCTTGGCCGAACTTCCAAAAAGCTAAACCCCCGAGAGCCACTACTATTCCAAACGAATACCTTTGCCCTTGTCCACGCCGGTGCCTAAAAAGGTAAACAATGAGAGGGTAAGCTAAAGCTTAGTGAATGCAATAATTATACATATACATATATAACCTACTTACTTGCAATCACTTACACAATACCGCATACAAGCTAGCAATTCGACAACTATGCAAACATTATGCATAAACCAATAACCGCAATTCATAATAAGCTAGCGACACCAAAAGCATATAGTTCACAATTAAAATATGCTAATACAAAATTCACACAACCATGGTTAACCAATCGTACAAGGGAACGGTACTCGCTAAAGACCGTCGGAGTTCGTAACATCCATTAGTGTACATACGCCGTGTAATCACTGATCCCCCGGGTGATGTCTTGAACACCGCGACAATTTCACCCCATGACAATGTGGTGTCTTGAACACCGCGACAATTCCACATGTCAATCAAACCAAATGAGTGGTGTCTTGAACACCGCGACAATTCCACTCCCATGACGATGTGTTGTCTTAAACACCGCGACTATTCCACATGTCAATCAAATCAACGAGTGGTGTCTTGAACACCGCGACAATTCTACTCGTTACGTAGAATGTGGTGTCTTGAACACCGCGACAATTCCACATTACACACTACGCAAATAAATACATTATATACGTACACGCGTAATTATTCCACTCACCTTACACGTCGATGATGATTAAACACTTCCGTACGCTTCAAAGCAAAGTACCTAATACATTAAGTACATATATCAATTATTCATTCAAGTTGGTCAACCAACTTATTCGCCATACAAGTGCCATTTGGCCCATAGTGCAAATGTGACCCATTTGCACCATTCATTCTGACACTAGGCCAGGATTTCATCAAACCCTTATAACAATTCGATTATGGTCTTAATACCCCTTTTAACACAAAGTTATCTCATTTTCGCACCCATTAACCCACTTAGGTCATCAAAGACTCATTTGACCCATTTCAAGGTTAACACACTCATTTGGGTCACTATCAAACCCATATACCCCCATTCACTTTAACCACTAAGTGTGCTAGTGATTTACTAACATTTAAGATCCATATACACAATTTAACATTTAAAAACTCTAGGTTAGTCATCTTTGAGTCCAAATTACCCAAACTTACCCAAAACCCCCAAAACACTAACAATTGGGTTTTATGTTCATTACTAACCCAAACTGTGACAACCCGGAAATTTCCAACCAAATTTAAACTTTAATCTTTATATGTTTCCGACACGATAAGCAATATTTGTTAAGTTAAATTTCAAGAATTTTAAACTATGTTCATACATTCATTCAACCTCGACCAAGTTCCAATGATTCACGAACCATTAAACGAATATGATTATATATGTATATGTGTATATATATTATAACTTGAAACGTAAACAAAATATTAGATTAAATACTTTATATGATTGTATCTGTTTCAAAATGTTTATCAATGGAATTAGAAGATATGATCAAATGATTGAATTATCAAATATATTGAATTATGATTACAAGTCTCTGTTGAAAGGCCCACGTTGATTTGAGAAATCTTTTCATTTTAACAATATTCGGAAAATGGTAAAGTGATTTATAAATAAGAATAAATTGTCAATCATTGAGAACTAGACAAAGGATAGTGGAAGATTGAATCTCATAAAGACTCTATTGAGCTATTTAGTTTCAAACGTACAAAAGCGTTTTCAGTTTAAAAAGAACTTTATTATTAAAACGTATATAACTTTTATAAATATCTAGAACCACTTTTGACAACTCATTACTTAACTAGTATGATAAAGATAACGATATTTATATTTTATTTTATTAAATATATATAACGATTTAAATTAATATTATATATATTTATACGCGTATTATACGTACATAGTTTTATACTTTTACTATACTTAAACTTTACCTTTACTTTATTTTTACTTTACTTTAACTTTAATAATTCACTTTAATAATTCATACTTTAATAATTCATACTTTAATAATTCATACTTTAATAATTCACTTTAATAATTCATACTTTAATAATTCACTTTAATAATTCACTTTAATAATTCAAAAATCTATTATAAATAGAATTCAATAGGTTTCATTATTTTATAGAAACTTGAAAATATTTTTCTCTAAACTCTCTCAATCGATTTACATATATATATTTACTCCGTATTATTTCAAGATATTATTAGTATACATAAAATATTACGACGGAGTGCTGTCCGAGTGGTTTCGAAATTGTTTTTCGAGTAGGATAGGATTAAGGAAATTATGGGTTATAGCTATGGAGGTGATTGAGTATGGTTCATGGGTATGCTCGTGAGGTCAATATAGTGTTTATCATTTCCGTTGCGTCTACGTACCTTTCCTGCAATATTGAATCTCAATATTGATACGTGAGTACTCATAATTTAACTTTTACATACTAATAGTGTATCCCTGACTAGTGCTCGAGTATTTAGGATTATGCATGCTTGTACTTTTGATATTGCCCTTAGACAGGTTAGGTTGAATCTTGAATTAGTTACACTTGCGGTTGAGATAAGGTATAAGATATGCTTGTCCTTAGAAAGCTAGCGAAAAATTAAGAACTTTTCCTTTAGATATTGAATGGTTTCGATGAATGGATTAGAAGTTATAATCAATTGAATTCTCGATATTTTTATTAAAAATGATTATTATTATCGTCATTTTTATCGTCCTTCTAGTTTTATCTTATTATTATGATTATTATTATCTTTATCAATAAAAGGAATTTATCATTAAAAATTGTTATTTTTTTTATTATTACTATCGTTATTATTGTTAAAGTTATAATTAGTATTATTATTATTATCCAATTATTATTATTATTATTATTATTATTATTATTATTATTATTATTATTATTATTATTATTATTATTATTATTATTATTATTATTATTATTATCATTATTAATATATATATCATTATTTAAAAATGGTTATTTTTATTGTTATTATTATTATTACTATATTATCATTAAGATAATTATTAGTATTATCGTTAATAATTTATAGTAACTATCATTATTAATATTAGTGTAATTAAAACAAATATTTGTAACACCTAATTATTTTGATTACTATTATTATCATTATTATGAACACGATATAAAAGATGATTAAAAGCTATTAAATGAAACGATTAGGAAATAATGAGTAAGAGTATCATGATGAAATTAAAATATTATAAGATATTGATTTAGATAAAATTATCGTTCTTATTATTTTTATCATTACTATTATTATTAAAAGTATCGTTAGTATTAAAACTATCATTTTAACAAAAATTATCATTTTAATAGAAATGTCATTGTTACTATAAAATATCATTATTATTATTATTTTAAATAGAATTATTATTTTAAAGATAATATTAAAAATTATCGTAAATATTAAAGTTATCATAATTAGAATTATCATTTTATCATAATGTCATCTTAGTAATTATAAATATTGATATTTTTATAATAATAATTATTATTACAAAATAATACAACTTTTACTTACTATCATTATAGATATTATTTTATCAAATAAATATGTGATACAAATATATTTTACTACGTGTAATAACTTACTTTAATAATACCTATCATATTATTTTATGATATTAAATGAACCCTATAAATTTTATTACTTAATATATATAAAAGTATATTTTATTATATAAATTTAATATAAAATTTTATTTATTAATAAATAAATTATATTATTTACTCTAATAAATCTTTTAAAAAATATTTAAAAATATAAAACGACGATATTTAAACTATATATTAATCATGTATAGATTTTTGGAAATTATTTTGAGTCAAATTTACTTTTGTTGACTTTTGCATATTAGTCTCGAGCATTAGGATTGTGGTACACTATGACTTGACCTAATTTGTTAGACAAATATTGACCAACATATAAATATATATAATTAATTTAGGTTCGTGAATCCGAGGCCAACCTTGCACTTGTTCAATAACGTTATATGTATTTTTACTACAAAATACAGTATGGTGAGTTTCATTTGCCTTTTTACCCTTTATATTTTTGGGACTGAGAATACATGCGCTTTTATAAATGTTTGACGAAATAGACACAAGTAATTGAAACTACATTCTATGGTTGAATTATCGAAATCGAATATGCCCCTTTTTATTAAAGTCTGGTAATCTAAGAATTAGGGAACAGACACCCTAATTGACGCGAATCCTAAAGATAGATCTATTGGGCCTAACAAACCCCAACCAAAGTACCGGATGCTTTAGTACTTCGAAATTTATATCATGTCCGAAGGAGGATCCCGGAATGATAGGGGATATTCTTATATGTATCTAGTTAATGTCGGTTACCAGGTGTTCACCATATGAATGATTATTTTTGTCTCTATGCATGGGACGTATATTTATGAGAACTGGAAATGAAATTCTTGTGGTCTATTAAAATGATGGAAATAAATGATTATGATAAACTAATGAACTCACCAACCTTTTGGTTGACACTTTAAAGCATGTTTATTCTCAGGTGTTAAAGAAATCTTCCGCTGTGCATTTGCTCATTTTAAAGATATTACTTGGAGTCTTTCATAGCATATTTCGAAGAACGTTGCATTCGAGTCATTGAGTTCATCAAAGATTATTATTAAATCAATTTATAGTTGGATAGTGGATATTATGAAATGGTATGCATGCCTGTCAATTTTCGATGTAAAGAAAGTTTGTCTTTTAAAAACGAATGCAATGTTTGTAAAATATATCATATAGAGGTCAAATACCTCGCAATGTAATCAACTATTGTGAATCGTTTATAATGTATATGAACGGGTCCTTTCAGTTGGTATCAGAGCGGTGGTCTTAGCGAACCAGGTCTGCATTAGTGTGTCTAACTGATAAGTCGATAGGATGCATTAGTGAGTCTGGACTTCGACCGTGTCTATATGTCAAAAGTTTTTCTTATCATTTTGTGTCGAAAATTAACTACTTATCATCCTCAGGAAATTACCTGCTTATCATTTTTAGTCTAAGACACGTCTTGCTGCATTGATTGCATGAATAGTGTATAGACAAAAATTCATATCTTAGCATATCTGCTAAATCATATCTTATCGTATCTGTTACTTTAAACTTTGTCTGACATATCCCGCAAAGTCCTCCGTAATCTACGAAATCTTTTGATATATATATATATATATATATATATATATATATATATATATATATATATATATATATATATATATATGTATATATATATATGTATATGTATATATATATATATATGTATATTCTATGTAATTAGAATACCATCCGTTAGCCAAAATCATTTCATATCGAAAAAAAAATCCTTTATCCAATCGTACGAAATGGAATTCGTCATCAGTTCAAGTCACTCAGATTCCGAAATGGAATCCCATTCATGCTCCGAAAACAGTGTGACTGGAATAGATCAACCAATCAGTCATCACCTATTCTGGATGAATTGGGGATGGGTTCGTAGCCTCCTCAATCATTGGAGACAAAAAGAAGGTGATCCCTTCCATCCACCACATTGCCCTCTTGACGAAGAACCTGAAGCATTTACCGGCGAACCTGTCCGAAACACCATTTTCTCGCTCATTTCCAGAATATCTCGTCACAATTATATATTACATCAAATTTTAGATTTTATTTATCTGCTCGTCCGAACCGACAATCACCTCGGTGTAATAGAAGAAGTCAACGAGCTTCGCGCTCGGGTAGTGGCTTTGGAGAATATGGTGCAGAGATTACAAACACCAGCAGCAGCATCAGCAGCATAACTAGTACCACCATCATCAACGCCAACAGTACCATTACCACCTCCAACCACAACCGCGTCGTAAACCTCAACTTCACAATCTGTCCCACGAGCATCAACGTCATACGCACCATAGATACCAAGGAGTACCAACAACAATAACTGACGAAGTATTAATTCATAACTTCATTGGAGAAACATTCCGCGGCGATTATGTAATCTCTAAAGTCTTAGAGATTATCTAATCTAGCCCTAACCATAAATCAGTTAAGCGAACCAAAATGATAGAAGGAAGAGTAGAAACCCTGACAAAAATGGTGTGTGATTAACAAGCTAAACTTGCTTTACCAACAGCATCAACAGTACCGTCAGCGTTACCAGCATCGTCAGTACAGTCAACATCCGAATCAACAATACAGATAACATCACAAACTCCGTCAGTTCAAGAATCATTGTGGACATCATTACGAATCAATAACGTGTATATTGTATCAACGAGTTATGAAGAATTAACTCATTCCCTCTGAAGAAATTATATGTATATTATATATATATATATATATATATATATATATATATATATATATATATATTGAAATAAATCTTTCCGTGCTAAGCTATTGTGTGTGAATCTTAACTACTTGGTTAATTCATATTACAAATATGCAATAATGTACGTCCTTCGGACGCAACTTAACCAGCGTTAACTACAATCTCTGTCGAAATTCAACAAATTCCAATTCATAATAAATCAAGTATATATTTGATTTTACAATTTCATCATCGATGTACCCGAAACTTTTCAGATAACATCATTCGTACTTTGCGAAATTCACAAGAATTTCACGAACCGAACATCATACATCAACAAATAACGAAATATTGATTCATAATTTCAATGTCATTAAAGAAATACTGCGTAAAAGTTATGTACTTTTTAAAGCCTTTAGGGATTATTCAATTCTAGTTTCAACCGTAAATCAAATGAGTTTAATTTAACATTAACTCATTAAATCTATGTTACATCTGAAGAAAAGATACATATATATATATTTTCATAAAGACTGTAATAAATTTTTTTTGTACAAAATATTAATTGTGAAATTTTTTTTAACGGGTAGGTAATACCCGAGAGATATATAAATTCACAATTAATATGTTACATTCTTCGAATCTGATTCAGCAAATCATCCATTATACTCCCTACTTT
The DNA here is from genome assembly GCF_046630445.1 of Rutidosis leptorrhynchoides. NCBI lineage: Eukaryota > Viridiplantae > Streptophyta > Magnoliopsida > Asterales > Asteraceae > Rutidosis > Rutidosis leptorrhynchoides. The sequence continues at coordinate 439,418,307 of NC_092337.1, read as the reverse complement.
CACAACAATATACATTCTTTTATAGAAATCAAAACAACCATACTCATTCAAAATTTAATTACATATTCTGATTTTGAAATCTCAAAATTCAACTTGAGATATGACCAAAATCATCACTCTTAGATCCTTACATCTTTCACAAGCTATATTTTGACTTCAAAAATGTGTTAGAACATCAAATGTATGTTAACGATTACAATCTGTGTTCAAAGCCTTCAAAAATTTCTGAAGACACTTCGAATGATGAGCAATCGAGATGATGATCCAACCACATGTTACCCACAGTTATGTACCCGAAAAACTCTTGAAACCAAAGTAAAAGTTTAAACAACGTATCCGCGTCAGATTCTTTGGCATTTATTAGCAAAAATAACTTTGCGACTCCTATTCAAAGTAGCCAGTTTTGTCACAGCTCCAGCAAGTCAACTTCGACTTTTCAGTCAGACTAACCTTATTATAACCTTAAGATATACACCATCGTTACCAGGGAACCTTTTACATTCCACCACATTATTAGCAGATGTACCAACAACTTCATTACCCTTTGACTTTAGCCTCTCCAAAAAGTCATTATAATTATTCATTGAAACCCCATCATTTACTCATTCGCATCTAATGAGAATTGTCATACGAATCATTGGGAATTAGCAATCAGTATTTTGAAATCTCGCAGCATGTCTACGCCAACAGTTATATGTGTATATATAACGTCTATCTTCTGGACTTAATTTGAATGTGAAGTTTCTGAAAAACACTCTGAACTACGAATTGGTTCTCCGGAAAAAAAAAATGCTGATGAAGCAGCAAAAACTATAAACGACTTTAAACGGTAAAAGCTGGATGATAATGATGAAGTGTGCTGGCAAAGCACAGAAAAAGAGAAGTTTTGGAACTGGAAAACGGATTGAGCAAAGTAGGAAGGAGGCTGTGGACAAATTACAAAGACTGAACCTGACTTCAAAGGATCCAAATGATTCAGTACCTACTGAAGTCATTAACGAATACCTTGCTCCTGACTCTAAACCTCTGCGAACAATATTCTTCATCATCCTCTGATATTAGAAATTCTAAAATATCATCATATCTTTCATTATAAATATCCTCCATATTTCTGAAGATATTTTCTTAATTTTTCTTATTTGAAATTATTTACCTCTTCGCGCTATCTGTATTACATCATAAAAGAAACTATTTTAGTTTCTAAATTCTGAAACATTCAAGTTTAAAATAGGAATATTTTGAAGTAGTGTTGGGAACTGAAGCATGAATTAGTATAATATAATGATACTTGATCAATGTGATTATATTACAGTAAGTCATGCTGAGTTTCTAAATGGAACGTGATGATTCACAGATCATAACATCATCATGTGCCATGTTATACGACTCTTGTATTCTATTTAACCTCTAAAATATCAAGAAAATATTTCTTGATGATTCGGCCTTTTCCAAGGTATTCTAGTAATTTGACAAGTCAAGATCGTGCCATCACAATTTTCTTCCTAGAACATTAACAATGTTCATTCCGAAATTCATATCTGTGAATTCTGGACCATTACAAGTGGTGCTTAATCGCAAGAAGAAGAAACAAAAGGACAAAACTCCGAAATAGAAATTGGGGTATAAATTTCAGCAAATAAAAGAGAGCATTAACTGTGAATGATAATGATTATAGAAGACAGAAGCAGAGACTTTGAAATATAAGGGAACATATAAAGCCCAACGATAAACCAGAAATTATAAACCATATATATCGATGCATATAGCAATATAAAGACACGAGAGAACTAGAAACACTATAAACCCAAGAGTATAGTAGAAGTAAATAGATTCTTCTGGCGGTAGATGAAAAAGAAGAATGACCGATATGAAAGTTAGAAATATATCGAGAATCAGAACTGGATGGAGCATATTGATGAATACTTTAAAATATGAGTTGAGGGAGAAAGAATAGAAGGTGATGAAACGTGACTAGGAACTTAGAAATCAACAGATTTAACTCACACAATGGCGGAATAAGTGAATCAAACCCTCTAGTGAATAGGTTAAGTTTTTTTTTTTTTTTTTGATTAATTTAGTCAAACCACAACTAAATCAAGTGTGATTAGATCAACACCTAGAGCTATTATTCACCACCTGGGTGATTTGGACTGAGAGAGAATCAGAGGAGCTCACTAGATCTGAGTGTGTGTAACAAATGAGAGGCTTAACCTAAAATGAAGAACATAAGACTTTATATACCCCTGCTGTTGACTCACCCATACGATTCATTCATCACAAGTACAAGTTGGCTTCATCAGCCGTACGGGTGATCACTCACTCGTGTCTTCTCATTTAGGTTGTAATTGTGACTTAGCTCAGCATCAACCGTGCGTATGAGCCTGTCAGCCGTACTAGTGAGGCTTCACTCGTACGTCTGACTAAGTCTAACATAGTCAAACATCTAAATCTCATTCCTGCAGTTCCTGTAACCACATACAAATACGGATGGGATAATAATGAGCAATCATGGTGGCCTGTAAATTGTTGTACCTGCAATGGACGTGGGTAGATGTCTAGGGACTTGCATAAAATGCATCAACAGAAGGTGTGAGTTGTAAGGAAACGAAAGAGGTGAATTTATAAGAAAATCTCTGAAAGAACAATTAAAATGGACGATCGCATTTAAAGCGGATCCTAATTCCCTTGATTACCGGAGAGTCAAATCTTATTAAGAAGATTTTCTTCAAATCCCTTGAAATCTGGGAATCAATCATATCTACGTCAAATGATAAGATGAATCTACACTTACTCATTTCACTCTTCTATGTTAGCTTCATTCATACTCTTCATATAAATAGATTGTTTATCCAAATTATTCACTGATGATAAAACTCTAATTTGCAGCCCGTATGCATCATGAAAACATACTTATTATCATTCACGACCTTTCCACTCAAATTTCGGGACGAAATTTCTTTAACGGGTAGGTACTGTGACAACCCGGAAATTTCCAACCAAATTTAAACTTTAATCTTTATATGTTTCCGACACGATAAGCAATATTTGTTAAGTTAAATTTCAAGAATTTTAAACTATGTTCATACATTCATTCAACCTCGACCAAGTTCCAACGATTCACGAACCATTAAACGAATATGATTATATATGTATATGTGTATATATATTATAACTTGAAACGTAAACAAAATATTAGATTAAATACTTTATATGATTGTATCTGTTTCAAAATATTTATCAATGGAATTAGAAGATAAGATCAAATGATTGAATTATCAGATATATTGAATTATGATTACAAGTCTCTGTTGAAAGGCCCACGTTGATTTGAGAAATCTTTTTATTTTAACAATATTCGGAAAATGGTAAAGTGATTTATAAATAAGAATAAATTGTCAATCATTGAGAACTAGACAAAGGATAGTGGAAGATTGAATCTCATAAAGACTCTATTGAGCTATTTAGTTTCAAACGTACAAAAACGTTTTCAGTTTAAAAAGAACTTTATTATTAAAACGTATATAACTTTTATAAATATCTAGAACCACTTTTGACAACTCATTACTTAACTAGTATGATAAAGATAACGATATTTATATTTTATTTTATTAAATATATATAACGATTTAAATTAATATTATATATATTTATACGCGTATTATACGTACATAGTTTTATACTTTTACTATACTTAAACTTTACCTTTACTTTATTTTTACTTTACTTTAACTTTAATAATTCACTTTAATAATTCATACTTTAATAATTCATACTTTAATAATTCATACTTTAATAATTCATACTTTAATAATTCACTTTAATAATTCATACTTTAATAATTCACTTTAATAATTCATACTTTAATAATTCACTTTAATAATTCAAAAATCTATTATAAATAGAATTCAATAGGTTTCATTATTTCATAGAAACTTGAAAATATTTTTCTCTAAACTCTCTCAATCGATTTACATATATATATTTACTCCGTATTATTTCAAGATATTATTAGTATACATAAAATATTACGACGGAGTGCTGTCCGAGTGGTTTCGAAATTGTTTTTCGAGTAGGATAGGATTAAGGAAATTATGGGTTATAGCTATGGAGGTGATTGAGTATGGTTCATGGGTATGCTCGTGAGGTCAATATAGTGTTTATCATTTCCGTTGCGTCTACGTACCTTTCCTGCAATATTGAATCTCAATATTGATACGTGAGTACTCATAATTTAACTTTTACATACTAATAGTGTATCCCTGACTAGTGCTCGAGTATTTAGGATTATGCATGCTTGTACTTTTGATATTGCCCTTAGACAGGTTAGGTTGAATCTTGAATTAGTTACACTTGCGGTTGAGATAAGGTATAAGATATGCTTGTCCTTGGAAAGCTAGCGAAAAATTAAGAACTTTTCCTTTAGATATCGAATGGTTTCGATGAATGGATTAGAAGTTATAATCAATTGAATTCTCGATATTTTTATTAAAAATGATTATTATTATCGTCATTTTTATCGTCGTTCTAGTTTTATCTTATTATTATGATTATTATTATCTTTATCAATAAAAGGAATTTATCATTAAAAATTGTTATTTTTTTTATTATTACTATCGTTATTATTGTTAAAGTTATAATTAGTATTATTATTATTATCCAATTATTATTATTATTATTATTATTATTATTATTATTATTATTATTATTATTATTATTATTATTATTATTATTATTATTATTATTATTATTATTATTAGTATTATTATTATTATCATTATTAATATATATATCATTATTTAAAAATGGTTATTTTTATTGTTATTATTATTATTACTATATTATCATTAAGATAATTATTAGTATTATCGTTAATAATGTTATAGTAACTATCATTATTAATATTAGTGTAATTAAAACAAATATTTGTAACACCTAATTATTTTGATTACTATTATTATCATTATTATGAACACGATATAAAAGACGATTAAAAGCTATTAAACGAAACGATTAGGAAATAATGAGTAAGAGTATCATGATGAAATTAAAATATTATAAGATATTGATTTAGATAAAATTATCGTTCTTATTATCTTTATCATTACTATTATTATTAAAAGTATCGTTAGTATTAAAACTATCATTTTAACAAAAATTATCATTTTAATAGAAATGTCATTGTTACTATAAAATATCATTATTATTATTATTTTAAATAGAATTATTATTTTAAAGATAATATTAAAAATTATCGTAAATATTAAAGTTATCATAATTAGAATTATCGTTTTATCATAATGTCATCTTAGTAATTATAAATATTGATATTTTTATAATAATAATTATTATTACAAAATAATACAACTTTTACTTACTATCATTATAGATATTATTTTATCAAATAAATATGTGATACAAACATATTTTACTACGTGTAATAACTTACTTTAATAATACCTATCATATTATTTTATGATATTAAATGAACCCTATAAATTTTATTACTTAATATATATAAAAGTATATTTTATTATATAAATTTAATATAAAATTTTATTTATTAATAAATAAATTATATTATTTACTCTAATAAATCTTTTAAAAAATATTTAAAAATATAAAATGACGATATTTAAACTATATATTAATCATGTATAGATTTTTGAAAATTATTTTGAGTCAAATTTACTTTTGTTGACTTTTGCATATTAGTCTCGAGCATTAGGATTGTGGTACACTATGACTTGACCTAATTTGTTAGACAAATATTGACCAACATATAAATATATATAATTAATTTAGGTTCGTGAATCCGAGGCCAACCTTGCACTTGTTCAATGACGTTATATGTATTTTTACTACGAAATACAGTATGGTGAGTTTCATTTACCTTTTTACCCTTTATATTTTTGGGACTGAGAATACATGCGCTTTTATAAATGTTTGACGAAATAGACACAAGTAATTGAAACTACATTCTATGGTTGAATTATCGAAATCGAATATGCCCCTTTTTATTAAAGTCTGGTAATCTAAGAATTAGGGAACAGACACCCTAATTGACGCGAATCCTAAAGATAGATCTATTGGGCCTAACAAACCCCATCCAAAGTACCGGATGCATTAGTACTTCGAAATTTATATCATGTCCGAAGGAGGATCCCGGAATGATAGGGTATATTCTTATATGTATCTAGTTAATGTCGGTTACCAGGTGTTCACCATATGAATGATTATTTTTGTCTCTATGCATGGGACGTATATTTATGAGAACTGGAAATGAAATTCTCGTGGTCTATTAAAATGATGGAAATAAATGATTATGATAAACTAATGAACTCACCAACCTTTTGGTTGACACTTTAAAGCATGTTTATTCTCAGGTGTTAAAGAAATCTTCCGCTGTGCATTTGCTCATTTTAAAGATATTACTTGGAGTCTTTCATAGCATATTTCGAAGAACGTTGCATTCGAGTCATTGAGTTCATCAAAGATTATTATTAAATCAATTTATAGTTGGATAGTGGATATTATGAAATGGTATGCATGCCTGTCAATTTTTGATGTAAAGAAAGTTTGTCTTTTAAAAACGAATGCAATGTTTGTAAAATATATCATATAGAGGTCAAATACCTTGCAATGTAATCAACTATTGTGAATCGTTTATAATGTATATGAACGGGTCCTTTCACAAACCCTAACCCTTAAACAATTAAAACAAGGAAATCGAGGTTAAAACTTACCACTACAATCAAAATGTAGCTAGGGACTAGATGAACAACTTTAGAACTCGCACTTAGACCTAATTCGACCTTCTTCTTCCTTGATTTGAGCTTTCTCACTCTAGAAACACTTTTCTCTCTCTAAATTGAATTGGAAGAGGTGTGGTTGTTGGAGATGGAGTAAATGGTGCTCCAAAACTGATCTAGGGCCTTAAATTCGTCCACAAAGTGAAAAGACCAAACTACCCCCATTTAATATCAAAAAGAACACAGCTGGCCCGTCAGTTCAACTGGACGGCGTCCAAGATTCTGGAAGGCGTCCAGCCCTTACAATTGGACGGCATCCCATAGTTTTGGACGGCGTCCCAAATGACTGAGAGAAACTGGATCTCACATAATATAACTTAACATTTATTTTATAATTAGTTACATATAGTTTTACTTTTCATAAAGTGCCACCATATAATTTAATACTGGCTAACATTAACTAAAGTATATTATATAAAAAATATATAAACCTTAATTAACAAAGTGTGTCGACTAAAAATTAATATTAGTCAACGTAGTATTAAAGTAATGTAATTACTTATTAAATTCAATACTAATAAGCATACAGAAAACCCTAGGGGTAAAATAGTCATTTCAGGAAGGAAAAATTGACGGTTGTCACATAGTCTATGTACTAGGTGATACAGTGGAGCCACTGAGTGTACTTGCCATCAAACAACATTGGAGGTTGGGAATATGATCCAATGATCAAAGTATCTTGGGTAGACATCTTGAAATTGAGGTAGATTTGGTTTATACTCGGTAACTAAGATTAGGTTTCGAAAAAAATTTCTGAAAATTTTTCGAAAAAATTTGAAGATCTCATATCTTCATGATGAAGATGATGAAGGTTTGAAGATTTGGTGTTTTGAGTTTGAAGGTGGTGGGAAAACATTCATAATATTTATAAAGATCTCCTTCATGTAATGAAGGCCTACGCTCTAATACCAAATGATAGGTCAAATCATGGTGAGATTAGAAGATGTGATGTGTTAGTGTGAGACTCGGTAAGTGAAGAACAGATTCGGTATTAGAGAGAATCGGTAAAATTAACATTCCACAGCTTCTAGAACTCAGTTACAATACAATGGCTATCTAATTAGGACTACATAGGTTCCTTATATAGCCCTTTTCTAAGGAAACTTCATTTAAGCATGTTTCACATTAACACTATACAATTTCAGGGTCCTAACACGAGCCTTTGAATCCTCTATATTAAACTTCTCTACTACTTTCTCAATGTATTTGGATTGAGACAAGTATAGAGTTCCTTTCACACGATCACGCACAATAATCATGCCAAGTATTTGCCTAGCACCACCAAGATCTTTCATCTCGAACTCATGGGAAAGTAATCTATTCAACTTGTTGATTTTGGACATGTTAGAACCCGTAAGTAACATATCATCAACATACAATAATAAGACGATATAAGAAGACTTGAATTTCTAGTAGAAACAATGATCCGCTTCACATCTTAAAAAATCAATCTTCTTCATAAACTCATTGCCCAGGTGCTTGCTTCAATTCATACAAACTTTTCTTTAGCTTACAAACCCACTTCTCTTTACCCTTTACCTCAAAGCCCTCGGTTGCTTTATATAGATCTCTTCATTAAGATCTCCATGTAATAATGCGGTCTTCACAACTAATTGTTCTAGATGTAAATCTTCGGATGCAACTATAGAAAGTACTAACCGAATGGTAGTCATTTTAACTATCGGTGAAAATATCTTGTTGTAATCAACTCCTTCCTTTTGTTGAAAGCCTTTGACCACCAACCAATCCGTGTACCTTTTCTTGCCATCTAACTCATTCTTGATTCAATACACCCATTTATTATGCAACACCCTTTTATCATGAGGTAATTTCACTAGTGACCAAGTTTTATTCTTCTCAAGTGACCCCATCTCTTCTTTCATGGAAAGCTTCCATTGAATGGATTCTTTTGATTGTCTCACCTCAAAGTAACTCTCGGGTTCACCATTTTCGAGATAGAGTAAGTAGTTTGTTGATGAATAATACCTAGGATTAGACTTGGCCACTCTATTAGAGCGTCTTAGTATAGGAACAACCGGTATGGTTGGACCGGTTTCATCCTCCTCATCACTAGAACTCTCACTATGTTCGGAATTATAACCGCTTTCTGAACCATCTTCATCATTAGCACTTTGTGACTCCTCACCATTATTTGGAAATTCATTGTAACCCGAACTCCCACTATAACCTGCAAGATCATCAATAGAAACATCATCAAAAGTAACATAATCTGATTTAGGACTCCTCGTTTTCGGTTTGCCATAAATCGAATCTTCATTAAAGGTAATATCACGAGAACAAATCACTTTTCTAACCTCGTTATCCTAACATCGATAACCCATCACATCCGAAATGTAACCAAATAAGGTGCACCTCTTTGACTTAGCTTCAAGCTTGTCTCTATCCACATCCTTGATCTTCACGTATGCATTTGTAGCGACCCGACAAAATCGTCATTGACGGCTCCGTCTACTTAGGTCCCGTTACGTGGTCATAAGTCTTTAAAACAACGTTTGACCAAAAGTATGTCGCATTCATTTCAAAAGTAAAGATTTTTCAAGGTTTACAAAGTAGTTCGACAACTAGTTACAATACAAAGTTTAAAGTACAATTGAAAGATATGCGACATAATTTAAAAGTAGCCAAAAGATGCTCCACGTATGCATGTATACTTGACATCCAAGCAAGTATCAAAAGTAATGAGCGGAAGCATGTATCACAAAACGTTCAAGGACCTGAGAAAAACATAGAAATCTGTCAACGAAAACGTTGGTGAAATCATAGGTTTAAGTAAGTAAGTACAAGTGAACCACAAGATGGTATAAGTCAATTTTCCAATCGTTTGAATTCCATAAATATCGTTGTTTATCAAGCACCCAATTATCAAAGCTTAACTGTATCATTTACCTCAGCATAAAAGTGTTAGAACATACACCGTACCAGAATATATTTCATTCGCTTAACGGTAGCGAACCGTCCGAATGAGGCTTAGTCAAACCCGTATGGATCCACACAACATAGTCTTGCTTACACCATCTGGTGTAACTAATGATAATTGAATTGAGGATTTTCGTTCAAACTCGTCTGTATCTTTGTATTCGTATTTGCGTTCAATGTATAAAAGTATGAAAAGTATATATACATATGAAATGTATATAAGTATGTAATGTATATGTTTCTCAGCCCACGATTTAAAAGAATAAAAGTTGTTGAAAAGGTGGGACTATGATCTCACCTTGAGTGCAAGAGTAAAAAGATACTTCAACAAGTAATGTGCAAAGAACAAACGCTAGTCTTGACTTAAACAAGTAAGTTGTATCAATAACGGTAACCACGATTGGTCAAAGTTGTTCAATTAGTCCTATGGCTCGTTACGACTCGATTATGTAGCATTTGAATCAAATTGTCAAGTTTTATGCAAGATACAAGTATAGAAACAAGTTAGAAAGGTTGCATAAGTATTCGGTTATGTTTGGCTAAAAGTCAAACTTGGTCGGGTCAAAGTCAATGAAAAAGTCAACACATTCGGGTCGGGTCCCGAACTATTTTTCTGAGGTTTTTATTCATATATAAGCATGTTAGAACAAGTTACATGTGAATCGGAGGTGCGTTGCATAGCAAACATTTTTCAAAATTTGACAAAGTAGGCCAGAAGTCAAACACGGCAAATGCCGCGCCGCGACACTTAACGTGGTCTGGTGCCTGGTTAGTTTCAATTATTCAAGTCTTGATCCAAAATTCAATTTAGCCCAAAACACAAATCGTAAACACTTAGAATACGTATCCTATATCGTTGGAAAGCTCTTTTGATAAGGAACACAACTAACCACTTTTAATCAAGCAAAAACATCAATTACAATAACCAAAATCTCATCAAGTTATCATTAAAGGTTTATTTTCAAAGTTTCAAGTTCACAAAATGCATTTTAAAATTCGGGAATCCAATTCACACATATGATATGCCGTTTTGAAGGTAATGAAACATACATTACAACTAACACTTACTAATAACATTTCATGTCATTCAAAACATCGAAAGTTCATTTTAAGTCTATCAAACCCTAACCAAAATTTACAAAAAATCAATAATCATGTGTTTGAAGTTTTCTTAATCAACCTACGCATCAAAATGAAGCTAGTGATACTAATAACACAATTAAAACATGAACTTTAACAATTTAACAACATTAACTCATCCAAAATCAAAGATGAAGCACACCCATTTTCAAATTCATGCTAGTTACTCCAAAACAACAAATCGAGGAAACAAAACATATATTCATGTTATACTTGAGCCATAGACACTAATTTACACCATTTCAAGTATATAAGACGAATTTAGAGAAATCTAGCATTTTTAGAAATTTACCCAAACGAGATGAAATTGGTATCAAGTTGTAGAGGATGAAGAGAGGATTCCAAATATGTAATTTGTTTTGATGTTAGCTTCTTGATTCGGATTTGGATGATGAATTCTTTGTTTGAAGATTGAGAGAAAAAGTGTAAGTAGAAGAGAAGAAGATAAGAGGAAATGAGGGGTTGGTGGTGAGTGGTGGGTGACTAGTTAGCCAATTTTGGCCAAATGCCAAGATTAGTCCCTCAAGTTTGTAGTCGGGTGCGGGAATTAACCAAACGAATTATTTTGAAATACACGAGAGTATGGGAGACGTTATAATCCAATAATGAAAATATGAAGAATGTTATCTAACGGAGGATATGGATCTAGATACGAAGGATATTATTAAAATAAAAAGACGGGCGTTAAAATAATCTAACGAAAAAATGCGGGATGTTACAGCATTGCACACAAAGATTCTAAGATGACCATAACTCACCTTTTTACCTTGCCATTCTTCCTCAGGAATTTGGAAACCCAATGGTGTTGAGGGTCCCCTATTGATCATATAAGCCGCCATATTAACTACATCCGCCCAAAATATCTTAGGCAAACCGGCATGTAGTCTCATACTCTTAGCCCTTTCATTCAACGTACAATTCATACGTTCGACGACCTCATTGTGTTGCGGTGTCTTCGGTACCATCTTAATACCGAGCTTTGCAAATGGTCTTTAAACTCAAGACTACCATATTCACCTCTATTATCTGACTTTAAACACTTCACCTTTAAGTTAGTTTCATTCTCTACCATAGCTTTCCACTTCACAAAAGTAGCAAATACATCGGATTTAGCTTTAAGAAAATAAACCCATACCTTACTACTGGAATCGTCAATGAAGGTGACATAATAGTGAGAACCTATGTCTGATTCTACATTCGTAGGACCAAATACATCTGTATAAACTAGCTCCAATTTTTCCAAATTGGGTGCATTTCCTGATTTCCCGAAAGTCACCTTCTTTTGCTTCCAATAAGTACATGGTTCGCAAAACTCAAGTTCCACTTTCTTCAAATCCAGAATTCTCCCACTCGAACCAAGCATCTTCATACCTTTCTCACTCATATGTCTGAGTCTTCGGTGTCATAAAGTAGAATCGCTTCCAACATCAACCGTAGCAACCACCGTGTCTTCGTCAAACACCTCAACCATATAAGGTGTTTCCCTTTTATCTCCACGAGCCACGAGACAACTGTGACGACCCGAAAAATTTAGATTAATTTTAAACCAAAGTCTCGATACGATTTAATATTTTTGACACAATAAGCAAAGTCTGTAAGGTTGAGTCTCAAAAAGTTTGAACTGTTTCATATATTCAATTGACCTTCGACTACTCTCGACGATTCACGAACAATTAATTGTAAATTAGATATGTGTGTACGTATGTATACATAAATAATAATTCGAAATATAATTTGAAGTATTATATGTTGTTGTTATTAAAAATTAATAAAATAAAAATAGGATATTATAATAAATATTATTTAAAATATATCTCTATATATAAATAAAGTATATTAAAAATAAATATTAAATGATTTTAATAATTGTTTAATGTTTCGATTGATATTAAGCAAGTTAAATTCAAACTTATGTAATTTTAAAATAAACGGTGATATGAAAATGAGTTCTATAAATTTTAGGCTTATTAAAAATGTATTTATGAACTATTTGTTAAGTTTTAACACTTTTTATATTTTACCCAGAATTGAGAGGGACAATTGATGTAATTTTTATTTAACAAATTAAAGATCGAATTTTATACCATAATGACCAAAATAAATAAATATAGTTAATCTAAAAATTTGGGATTTTTTCGAAGACTTTTATCCGCCCCTGATTATCAACGGACAACGATATTCTATTCAAATTAAAACTGTCGGCATATATTTACAAATTTAGATTTTTGTAGAACACGTTTTATTTTAAATATTATTATAATAATAATAATTATTATTATTATATTAATTCTTTAACTATATCCGTGAATCAAGATGAGCAAATTGATTGTAATGGATAACTGTGTTTGATGCTTTATGTAATCCACTAACACACATAGTAAATATATACCAATATCTATATTCAGACATCTACATATTGAATACCCACTTTCACTCTTTATATGATTTTCTTCTTCAAACATTCTCAAACGCCTCACATCCCTCTCCTCTTCTTCATGAATCACCACCGAAAATCATCACAATCTTGTTACCATGTTTTTGTTTTGAACACCACAAACACCATAACTGTAAGACCCGAATAATTGAAGTGTACACATGTGTATATAAGTGTATTGTGCGGTACTCGAATCGGGGTTTGGTTGTATATATTTAAAAAGGCAAAAGGAGCTGGACTGGGAGAGTTGCGCGGCCCGCGGCCTGGTGGCGCGCCGCGCCATCTGTCTGTGACAGATTCTCTCTTTCTTTTAAATTAGAAATTTTGAGGGTATTTTGGTAAAATCACTTGGAGGCCGGATTTAATGCCTTAGATCAGTTTTGGGGAGTTCATTTACTCCTTCCACAACTACCAACACTTATCCAAATCAATTCTAGAGAGAGAGTGGCTTTTAGTGAGGGAAACCCCATTTTGGAGAAGAAGAAGAAGGTTTCTTGCTTAAGTCCAAGCATTAAAGTTGTTCGCCTTCCCTCTAGCTTCGTTGTGATAGTTGTGGTATGCTCTAATCTTAATTTCTTTGTTTAATTTGATTTAGGGCTAGGGTTTGGGGTGAAGATGAACATAAAACCCATTTTGTTAGTGTTTTGGGTGTTCTAGGGTAATCTGAGTCATGTAGACTCAATATTGGGTTAACTAGGGTTTAGAAGAGTTAATTGTTGTTAGAGAACCCTAATTAGCTAGTAAAATTGCTAGAACACCATGATTTATGTAAATGGGTGTAAATGGGTTAGTGGTTGACCCAAAATGGGTAGGTTGACTTTGAAAGTGTCAAATGGGTCAAAATGAACCTAAGCTAATTAATATGTGTGGTTGAAGCCTAAAACTAGTGTTAAAATGTGTAATGAACCTACTTTGGTTAATGATAGGGTTTTGTGATGAGTTAACCCGATTTTAGGGTTAAGGGTGCAAATGGGTCGGATTTGCACCATGGGTCAAATTAACACTAGGAGTGAGCTTTAGAGTGTTGACCAACTCGAGTTGTGATTTTGATATTGTGATAAATGTAATAGGTGCGTTACATTGAAGTGTTCAAGCTCGGTTATCTTTCACCAAGAGATTTTGAGGTGAGTGGAATAATTATGCATTCGTGTATATGGCGTGTTTATTTGTGGGTGTTATGGTATGAACCATCGAGCCGGTAGTACCATAGCATGTGTGTAAATTGATGTGAACCACGAGCCGGTAGCATCGAGTGTGAACCACGAGCCGGTAGCACTATAAAATAATTGATGTGAACCACGAGCCGGTAGCATCGAGTGTGAACCACGAGCCGGTAGCACTATAAACAAAGTGTGAACCACGAGCCGGTAGCACTATAAACGAGTGAGACTCAATGCGTATGGTGTGAACCACGAGCCGGTAGCACCATAGCGTCATGGTTAACCATATTAAGATTTGTTGATATTTAGCATGCTAAATTATTTATGGTTGTGTTGAGTATATGCTAACTCGGTTATGTTATTGTATGACTTGTTAAGTGTTTGAGGTTGATGACATGCTTTTGTGTTACACGTTTCGTACGAGGTATCTTGTGTTGTGATTGAAAATAGATGGGCGATATATATGTATGTGTAATTATTGCATTCACTAAGCTTTGCTTACCCTCTCGTTGTTTACCACTTTTATAGGTTCGGTGTTGGACAAGGGTAAGGGCATCGTTTTGGACTAGGGATCCCGCTTGTTTCTAAGGGACGCTTTTGGTTTTAGTAGCTCTCGGAGTTTGACCGATAGTTGGGTAGTTTAATCCCAAACGCCATGCTCATTGTGTAGTTTGGAACTTAAACTTTTTGGTGGTCGAAACTCCTAAATTGTACTAAACTTGTAATTTGGGTCGTGTGGGCCCCGCTTGTAAAACTTTAATTTTATGTTTGAAACATGTTAGTTTTACATATTTGGTTGTATGGTAAAAAGCGTTTTGTCTAAAAGTGTCGGGAACTAGTCAATCTTTTCGCGGTTAAAAGTCCCGGGGACAGCCAGATATGGCGCGGCGCGCGGGCCATATGGCGCGGCGCGCCGATGGTCTGCAACAGAAATTTTTTTTTATTTCGTATTTTCACAAGGTTTTGTCGGGTGTTGGTTTGGGTTGTTACAAGTGGTATCAGAGCATGGTCTAAGGGATTTAGGTGACTTGAGATAGGCGCCTAGACTTAGACTTTTGTGTGCGTGATTATGCGGGACTTGTAGGACTTTGGGTCGGATCGGAATGATTAGTGCATAGGTTTATGTGAACTAATCATTCGCTATTTGTTTGTGTTGTGTTTAACAATCATCAAGCGAGATGGACGTTGTACTAGCGAGTTAGCGCGACGCGCTCGCGTAGTAATGACTAGCTACCATTACTACGGGTGCAAATCGGGTCAAACAAGCAATGTACGACGATTGTTGAGCGAGATGGGGTAGTGAGGCGTATATGTATGTAATTGTGTATATTTGCCCTTTCGTTTCGTGGTTTAACCTAATTCGTTTTATAGAATGAAGACGAGAAACGGTCCCGATCACGATAACGGAAGTAAAAGTGAAGACGCCGAGTTCTCGACCAAGGTCGAGGCCGTCTTTAAGAAGTTGAAATTGGATTTTCTTGCGGACGTTCGAAAGGTCTTCCAATAGTCGGTCGATGGGCAAGTGACCGAAATGATAAACGAATGAATGAAGGCCACTATTGAAGAGGCCCTTGATGCTAGAAACGTTTATCCTCGAGGTGAAGGGGGTGATGGAAAGAGAGACTTCCACTACAAAAATTTTAAGGATACTCAACCTCCGACGTTTAATGGGGTGAGGGATCCGTTGAAAAGTACTTGTTGGATTTCGGACATCGAGGGGGCCTTCCGTACTGCGGAGTGTCCTCCCGAGAAGAAGACGAGGTTTGGGTCTAGCATGTTACGTGAAGAGGGCAAGTTGTGGTGGGATGATAAAATCAATTTGTATGGCGAAGAGCAATGCATGGACTTGACATTGGAGGAGTTCAAGAAAGAGTTTTTCAAGGAATACCGAACTTCATCCGATCTTGATCGAATCCGGGACGAGTTGCATCATTTGCAACAAGGTTCCATGGATTTAGTTACCCTCAAGTCTACATTCTTGGCAAAGACTCGTTTTTGCCCGGAGTATGTGGGTGATGATCATAAGCTTATGAAAGATTTTTATCGTACCTTGAATGCCGACTACAAGAGCAAGATTAGCCGGGGTATGGCTAAGACTTTTGATGAATTGTTTGAGTTGGCTCGGGGTTTTGAGCCGGAGGTGCCTAGGAAGAGTGATTTTACTTTTTCGAAAAGGAAGTTTGAAGGATCGAGCCATTCGAATTTTTCAAACAAGAAGTCCAAAAGAGGCGCCGAGAGCGTTAATAGTGCGAAGAAGGGTGGTTCCGGGAGTTTTTGACCCACTTGTTTTAATTGTAATCAAAGAGGGCACATGGCTCGCGAATGTCCTAAGGCGTCGACCAAGGTTACTTGCTTTAATTGCGGCAAAGAGGGGCATAAGAAGCCGGAGTGTCCCGACTTGCGAAATGATAATGTGAAAAGGTTGGAGAGGGCGGCGGGTACGGCTAGGGGTCGCAACTATTTGATGACTAATGATGAAGCCAAACAATCGAACGAAGTTGTCTCAGGTACTTTTATGGTTAATTCTAATCCGGCGAGAATTCTTTTTGATAGCGATGCAAATTTGTCGTTTGTTTCTCCTAAATTTGTGCCTAAACTTGATAGACCGTTAGCTAAGTTAAGTCGTCCGGTAAAAGTCGAAATAGCGGACGGCAAGACGGTGCTAGTGGTTGATGTGTGTAGGAATTGTGATGTTGTTTTTGGTGCCGAAACTTTTAAAATTAATCTCATTCCAATGACCTTGGGCGATTTTGATATTGTCGTTGGTATGGATTGGCTTGATCATTACAGAGCCGATATTGCATGCCATGACAAGTTTATTCGTGTTAAGGCCCCAAGTGGGGGAGAAATGATTATTCATGGTGATAAGAGAAGAAGAACGGTACCGATATGCACTTTTGCACGGGCGCGTCGTTCCGTTGTTACCGGTGGCATGGCTTTCCTTGCTCATGTTGTTGATACTCGTAATGAGCCACCACCTATTCGTGAAATTCCGGTAGTTAATGAGTTTGAAGACGTTTTTCCGGATGAGTTACCGGGTGTTCCGGCGGAAAGACAAGTCGAGTTTCGCATTGAGTTGGTTCCGGGGGCTACCCTCATCGCTAAAACTCCTTATCGTTTAGCACCAACGGAAATGCAAGAGTTGTTGAATCAAATTCAAGAGTTGCTTGAGAAAGGTTTTATCCGACCGAGTGCTTCGCCGTGGGGCGCTCCGGTCTTATTCGTGAAGAAGAAAGAAGGTAGTATGCGTATGTGCATCGATTACCGTGAGTTAAATAAAGTGACGATCAAGAATCGTTATCCGTTACCTAGGATTGACGATTTGTTTGATCAACTTCAAGGCGCGACGTATTTCTCTAAGATCGACCTACGGTCCGGCTATCATCAAATGCGGGTCCGTGAGGAAGACATTGAGAAAACGGCTTTCCGAACGCGTTATGGGCATTATGAGTTTGTGGTTATGCCTTTTGGTCTTACGAATGCACCGGCGGCATTCATGGATCTTATGAACCGGGTGTGCCAACCTATGTTGGACAAGTCGGTCATTGTGTTCATTGACGACATACTAGTCTACTCGAAAAGTATGCACGAACATGAACGTCACTTGCGTGAAGTTTTGAAGACATTAAGAAAGGAGAAGTTGTATGCAAAATTCTCTAAATGTGAATTTTGGCTAAGAGTGGTCCAATTTCTTGGCCATATTGTGAACGAAGGCGGTATCCAAGTGGATCCGGGGAAGATTGAGACGGTGAAGAGTTGGGGACGACCGACTACGTCTACGGAAATCCGGAGTTTTCTCGGGTTGGCCGGTTATTATCGTCGGTTTATCCAAGATTTTTCTAAGATTGCTTCTTCGTTGACGAAATTGACAAGGAAGAATGCGAAGTTTGTTTGGGAGAACGAGCAAGAAATTGCTTTTCAATTGTTAAAAGAGAAGTTATGTCAGGCTCCGGTGTTAGTGTTACCGGAAGGTGTCGAAGATATGGTAGTTTATTGTGATGCTTCCTTAAATGGGCTCGGGTGTGTTCTTATGCAAAGGGGTAAAGTCATTGCTTATGCCTCTCGACAATTAAAGGAGCACGAGACGAGGTACCCGACTCACGATTTAGAGATGGCGGCGGTTGTGCATGCGTTGAAAATTTGGCGCCATTACTTGTATGGTGTCAAGTGTACGATATATTCGGATCATAAAAATTTGAAACATCTTTTCACTCAAAGAGATTTGAATTATCGTCAACGTAGGTGGATGGATGTGGTGAAGGACTATGATTGTGAGATACTTTATCATCCGGGTAAGGCGAATGTGGTCGCGGATGCGTTAAGTCGAAAGACTCAACATCCGGCGATACGTGTAGCATCGTTACGTTTGGTTATCACTAACGACTTTCTTGAAAAGATGGGTGAAGATCAAATAGAGGCTTATGTTCACAATAAGCATGCGGAGCGAATTGTGGGCCAATCGGAATTCATTACTATGGGCCCGCGGGGTTTATTGTCGTTTCAAGGAAGGGTGTGGGTGCCTAAGATGGGTGATTACCGACGGGTGCTACTTGACGAGGCACATAAGTCAAAATATTCTATTCATCCGGGCGCGACAAAAATGTATCACGACTTGAAGAAAGACTATTGGTGGCCGGGCATGAAACGCGATGTTGTGAAATATGTTGAACGATGTGTTACTTGCTTGCAAGTTAAAGCCGAGCACCAAAAGCCGTATGGTAAGTTGCAACCGTTAGAGATCCCGAAGTGGAAATGGGAGCACATTACCATGGATTTCATCACTAAGTTACCTAAGATGGCGAGGACTCAATATGATTCGATTTGGGTTATAGTTGATCGGTTGACGAAAAGCGCTTTGTTTCTTCCCATTAAAGAAGCAATATCGTCGGAGACCTTGGCTAAGTTGTTTATCAAGGAAGTGGTCGCTCGTCATGGGGTTCCTATATCTATTATCTCGGATCGAGATACCCGTTTTACATCTCGATTTTGGGAAAAGTTTCATGAAGATATGGGTACGCAATTGAAGTTGAGCACGGCGTATCATCCTCAAACGGACGGTCAAACCGAACGTACGAACCAAACTCTAGAAGATATGTTACGGGCGTGCATTATTGATTTTGGTGGTAGTTGGGACGAGCATTTGCCTTTGGTGGAATTCTCGTACAATAATAGTTATCATACTAGTATCGGGATGCCACCGTATGAGATGCTCTATGGGCGTAGATGTCGAACTCCCGTTTGTTGGGGAGAAGTGGGTCAACGAGAGATCGGGAGTACCGATTTGGTTTTGGAGACGAACAACAAGATTGATATTATTCGGGAACATTTGAAGAAGGCTCAAGATAGGCAAAAGTCGTATGCCGACAAACGTAGGCGAACGATCGAATTTCAAGAAGGCGACATGGTGATGCTTAAAGTTTCGCCATGGAAGGGTATTATTCGATTTCGAAAATGGGGAAAGTTAGCTCCTCGGTTTATTGGGCCATTCAAGGTTTTAGCTCGTGTTGGCGAAGTTGCATATCGATTGGAATTACCCGAAGAGCTTGCGGGGATCCATAATACATTCCATGTTTCCCACCTCCGTAAGTGTCTTGCGGATGATTCCTTATGGATGCCTTTAGACGAGATCGAGCTAAACAACAAGTTGGAATATGTCGAAGAACCGGTCGCCATACTCGATGAGAAAGTTAAGAGGTTGAGACATAAAAAAGTGAGGACTTTTAAAGTCCAATGGCGGCGTAGCAAGGGTTCCGAGTTCACTTGGGAACCCGAAGAGTTCGTGTTGGTGTATCTTCCCTCCTGTCATGCGGCTTGGATTGCCAGGGCGCAATCCGGATAAGTGGGGGAGAGTTGTAAGACCCGAATAATTGAAGTGTACACATGTGTATATAAGTGTATTGTGCGGTACTCGAATCAGGGTTTGGTTGTATATATTTAAAAAGGCAAAAGGAGCTGGACTGGGAGAGTTGCGCGCCGCGCGGCCTGGTGGCGCGCCGCGCCATCTGTCTGTGACAGATTCTCTCTTTCTTTTAAATTAGATATTTTGAGGGTATTTTGGTAAAATCACTTGGAGGCCGGATTTAATGCCTTAGATCAGTTTTGGGGAGTTCATTTACTCCTTCCACAACTACCAACACTTATCCAAATCAATTCTAGAGAGAGTGTGGCTTTTAGTGAGGGAAACCCCATTTTGGAGAAGAAGAAGAAGGTTTCTTGCTTAAGTCCAAGCATTAAAGTTGTTCGCCTTCCCTCTATCTTCGTTGTGATAGTTGTGGTATGCTCTAATCTTAATTTCTTTGTTTAATTTGATTTAGGGCTAGGGTTTGGGGTGAAGATGAACATAAAACCCATTTTGTTAGTGTTTTGGGTGTTCTAGGGTAATTTGAGTCATGTAGACTCAATATTGGGTTAACTAGGGTTTGGAAGAGTTAATTGTTGTTAGAGAACCCTAATTAGCTAGTAAAATTGCTAGAACACCATGATTTATGTAAATGGGTGTAAATGGGTTAGTGGTTGACCCAAAATGGGTAGGTTGACTTTGAAAGTGTCAAATGGGTCAAAATGAACCTAAGCTAATTAATATGTGTGGTTGAAGCCTAAAACTAGTGTTAAAATGTGTAATGAACCTACTTTGGTTAATGATAGGGTTTTGTGATGAGTTAACCAGATTTTAGGGTTAAGGGTGCAAATGGGTCGGATTTGCACCATGGGTCAAATTAACACTAGGAGTGAGCTTTAGAGTGTTGACCAACTCGAGTTGTGATTTTGATATTGTGATAAATGTAATAGGTGCGTTACATTGAAGTGTTCAAGCTCGGTTATCTTTCACCAAGAGATTTTGAGGTGAGTGGAATAATTATGCATTCGTGTATATGGCGTGTTTATTTGTGGGTGTTATAGTATGAACCATCGAGCCGGTAGTACCATAGCATGTGTGTAAATTGATGTGAACCACGAGCCGGTAGCATCGAGTGTGAACCACGAGCCGGTAGCACTATAAAATAATTGATGTGAACCACGAGCCGGTAGCATCGAGTGTGAACCACGAGCCGGTAGCACTATAAACAAAGTGTGAACCACGAGCCGGTAGCACTATAAACGAGTGAGACTCAATGCGTATGGTGTGAACCACGAGCCGGTAGCACCATAGCATCATGGTTAACCATATTAAGATTTGTTGATATTTAGCATGCTAAATTATTTATGGTTGTGTTGAGTATATGCTAACTCGGTTATGTTATTGTATGACTTGTTAAGTGTTTGAGGTTGATGACATGCTTTTGTGTTACACGTTTCGTACGAGGTATCTTGTGTTGTGATTGCAAATAGATGGGCGATATATATGTATGTGTAATTATTGCATTCACTAAGCTTTGCTTACCCTCTCGTTGTTTACCACTTTTATAGGTTCGGTGTTGGACAAGGGTAAGGGCATCGTTTTGAACTAGGGATCCCGCTTGTTGCTAAGGGACGCTTTTGGTTTTAGTAGCTCTCGGAGTTTGACCGATAGTTGGGTAGTTTAATCCCAAACGCCATGCTCATTGTGTAGTTTGGAACTTAAACTTTTTGGTGGTCGAAACTCCTAAATTGTACTAAACTTGTAATTTGGGTCGTGTGGGCCCCGCTTGTAAAACTTTAATTTTATGTTTGAAACATGTTAGTTTTACATATTTGGTTGTATGGTAAAAAGCGTTTTGTCTAAAAGTGTCGGGAACTAGTCAATCTTTTCGCGGTTAAAAGTCCCGGGGACAGCCAGATATGGCGCGGCGCGCGGGCCATATGGCGCGGCGCGCCGATGGTCTGCAACAGAAATTTTTTTTTTATTTCGTATTTTCACAAGGTTTTGTCGGGTGTTGGTTTGGGTTGTTACAATAACCTACTTGCAAGTACAACTTAACCACCACAATCTCCATAACCACAATCACCATCAATTAAACCGAATTACAATTACTATTTGAAGGTTCCTGCTACTGCTCGATGTACAATACCAACCTTGATGCTACTGTATCTCGTTGAAATTACAATTACTATCCTCGTGCTTCTTCTTCTAGCAACAACCATCTCTACCATCTTCAACTTCACGACACCACCTCTACTCGCTATGATTCTGTTTTTATTCATAAACTACCACAACCCATATTCAATTGCCAAACACCACCACCATGCCTGCTACGTGTACAGCTACAACCGAACAACCCTATATCTCTCTATATCTCTCTCTCTAAATTTTTTTCACCTACAACCATGAATCTGTTTTCTTAATTCTATTTGAATATCACCACTACATACCATCAACAACAGTCACTCATTACTACCTGGTAATGCTATTATATATTTTTTTCCCTCGATCAGCCTGCAACAAACCATAACTGCCATGTTTCTATTTTCATTATTATCATGCGTTGATCAAACCTGCAACTTGATATTGGTTCTATTTCTAATCGTAACCTACATATTGATAAAGTGATTCGTTGTTGATCCATGCTGATTATAAAGCGGTATGATGATGATGCAAGTTGATAAAGATAAAGATGTAGGGTCGATTGAAGTATGTGGTTCTCACTCAGTTTCTAATACAAAGTAATTGACAAGTCTTCCATCCACTTGTATATAAAAATATATATTTATAATGATGTAACAAGTGGATAACGTGTTAATAAGTTAAGTAGTCCTATTTTTCATTCGTGGTTTTTAGACTTAATGTATGATATGGCATGATGTAACGACCCGGAAATTTCCGATCAAATTTAAACCCTAATCTTTATAGGTTTCCGATACGATAAGCAAAATCTGTAATATTGAGTCTAGAAAGTTTGAAATTTATATTCGGATAATCAATTACCCTTTTGATCATGCCTGACGATTCACGAACAATTGTGTATAAATAAATATATAATATAAGTTAATAATATATAATTGAAATGTTATGTGATTTGGTTATTATGAAAGAAAACTTTAGCACATATTTAAAATTGTTATTTAAGAATAGGATCCTCCAAATAAAGGATTTTAAATAGAAATATCAGTATAAGAATGATTATAATTATAAGCAAATTGTAATTCGAATATTATTAGTAATACTCCTATTCTTATTAACATTATTATTCTTGTAATTACGATTAACAAAAAAAAAAAATAATAATAATAATTGTTATCAGTATTATTATAAAAATTTATTGGTTACAATATTATTGTTATCATCTATTATGATTATCAAAATTTTTTTTTAGTTTATTATTTTATTAATATTATTATCATATTTTATCAATTAATAAACATGAATATTAAAATGAATATAATATAATTCAGATATATAATCTAGATAAATAATTCGGATACATTATATATAAATACGCCTGATATTATGTCTTTATTATTATTTTTTTTATTTTTAATCTTTTAGGGTTACTAGTCACCTGTGACTTTTGGTCGGTACTTGCTTTATACCATTAAAGTCGAACCTCTTAGCTATAAAATGGAGATTAATCGAATTCCCTTGTCTGCAACAAAGACCCAATTTTTGCTATGCCATAATTGATTTTTTTTTTCTCCTTCTTATACAGCAAAAACAAAAATTTTTCTCCCCTTTTTATTCCTTCTGCTCGACACCTCTGTATTCTCTCATTTTTTTTTTAACCAGATCACGAATTAGAGTCTTATTCAAAAATCTGTAAATGCAATGTTTTTATAAATCCTCGGTTTAAACTATCTGAAAAGTTTCAGATCCTAAATCTTTTTATCGAGAATGAATTTTTGAAGTCAAACTTGGTTTACAAAAAGTCAAACCACATGTTCATCACGGAATTCGAGTTCTAGGGGATGTTTTAAGTTCAATTAAGAGTGCAGATAGTTTCCAAATGATTTTTCCAATCTAATTCGTGTTTAAACTTTTGTCTAAAACTTCCTTGAAATCAAAATCAAATTTTATTTTGTTTATGTGGTACCGTCGCTGCTATACAGCAGTTTTTTTTTATTTTTATTTTTTTTTGTTGTTTTGTTCGTTTACAATCAAGTCTAGGATGTAATTAAAAATCATTTCGTGTTATAAACCTTGTCAAATTCGTGCTCAAAGTTGGAATCAATTTTTTTTATTTACTCAGCGACGGGCAGAGGGTCTCCCTTTGTATATATATATATTTTTTTTTTTTCTTTCTCAAACCAATTGATCATCATTAACTGTTTCTATGCTAAACTAATAAATACCAGGAATTGATTTATGTAATTGTTGGATTAATGGGTACTGTATTCGATTTGGGTTTGTGAGGAAGAGGGAGATAGGAACAGAAAACAATACGGTTTAAAAATAAATCCAATCCGATTAATAACAGATAAAAAGGTTAGCTCAGCTGGTTGGAGTGTGTTAGGATTTAACGAGAGGTCCCGGGTTCAATCCCTGCCTGCTGCAATTATTTTTAAGAACGGGTTTATAAGGTAGTTTTCTTAATCACTATCTTTATTACTACATTATTATTATTATTATTATTATCATTATTAGAAAAATAAGTATTTTTTTTATTATCATTATTATTAATTAAAATTTCCATGTTGTTAAGATTAATACTATCAGTTAAATTATTACTTTTATCATTATTAATATAATAAATATTTTTATTACTCATTATTAGTATTAAGTATTATTATTAATATTATTGTTTTTGTTATAAAATAACTTTTTATTATTAAAAATTATCATTATCACTTGTTATTAGTATTATCATTATTGGTAAAGTTATTATTATTAAATCCTTATTTTCAAAACTACTATGTTAACGAATAAATATATATAACATATAATTAAAGATATAATAATAGTAAATGAAATTATGTGATTTTCCATTATAAGTTTTAATAGATAAACAATTAATATAGGTTCGTGAATCCGAGGCCAAACTTACACTTGTGCAATGATGTTGTATGTATTTTTACTACAAAATACATTAGGTGAGTATATAGTCCCACTTTTAAACTCTAAATATTTCGGGATGAGAATACATGTATTTTATGTTTTACGATATGGACACAAGTAACTGAAAAATATGTTCTACGTTGAGTTGTACCACTGGCATACTTCCCTGTAGCTTGGTAACTAATATTTACAGCGGTATTGTAAACGCGAATCCTGTTGATAGATCTATCGGGCCTGACAACCCCAACCGGACTGGACGACCAGTATTCAACGGTTGCACAGTACTTCGTTTTGAGACTACACTTGGTACGGTGTAGTAAGATTTCATATTAAAGGGAATATGCGACGTGAAAATGTTAAGTATGGTTACCAAGTGCTCAACCACTTAGAATATTTTTATTAAAATATTTACATATGAAATCTTGTGGTCCATAGTTATAACGCTGCTAGCAACAAACCTATATATCTCACCAACTTTATGTTGACGTTTTAAAACATGTTATTCTCAGGTACGAATTAAGTCTTCCGCTGTGCATTTGCTCAATTTAAGGACATTACTTGGAGTCGACCATCGCAATGGGACCAAATGTTGAAGATATCGTCCGGATGGATAAGGACGGGTCTTTACAGGTGGTATCAGAGCGTTGGTCTTAGCGAACCAGGTCTCCCATTAGTGTGTCTAACCGGTAGTTGTTAGGATACATTAGTAAGTCTGGACTTTGACCGTGTCTACCTGTCAAAAAGTTTTGCTTATCATTTCTAGTCGGAAACCATCTGCTTATCATTCTTACGGAATTGCCTGCTTATCATTCTTAAGTCTAGACACGTTTTACTGCATTTAATGCATCGATAGTGTATAGACAAAATTCATATCTTAGCGTATCTGATAAGTTCTTATCTTAGCGCATCTGTAGACTTGCCTGACATATGCCTAGGTTCCTTTGTAGTCTACGAAATTTTTGGTGTTATGGATATTCTATATAGCTAGAATATCATCTGATATCCGAAAATCATTTCACATCGACGATCCCTTCCATTCACCAAACTGCTCGTTTGGCGATGAACCTGAAAGCACTTACCGGCGAACTTGTTCGAGAAACCATTTACCCTCTCATTTCTAGAATATTCCGTCACGATTACATACTATCCCATATTTCAAATCTTATTCATCCGTTCGCCCCAACCGTCAATCATCCTGTATTACTAGAAGAAGTTAACAAACTACGTGCTCGTGTGACGACTTTGGAGAACCTGGAGCGAAGGATACGACCACCAGCAGCGGCACCAGCAGCATAATCAGTACCACCATCATCGACGTCGACAGTACCCTTATCATCCCTAAACCATAACCGCGCCGTAACTCTCAACATCACAATCTGTACCACGAATATCAACATCACACGCCTCAATATTACCATCTGTATTTAGAGTATGATATTCGTTCTGCATATCGTTCTACATCGAATAATTTCGTTCTACGTATTGCTCTACCTCATTTACCTTCGTTCGACATGGCAATTATGTAATCTCTAATATTTTAGAGATCATGTTATCAAGTGCCAACAATAAATCAAATGAGTATAATATTCTATTGACTCATTAAATTCATAATTACATCCGAAGAAAATATATATGCAAATATATTTTCATAAAGATTGTAATTAAAAATCCTTTCGTACAAATTGTTAATGATGAAAATATTTTAACGGGTAGGTAGTACCCGAGGAATATGTAGAATTCACATTAACAAGTTACACTGTACATTCTTCGAATCTGATTCAATGATCATTTATTATCCTACTTATAACCACCGATATTCATATCCGTTCACCCCAGAATAACCATTTTCAATCAAATTTCATATTCGGATTTTGACCTATCGGAATCCAACAAGTGGCATAAAGAAGAAAACATTGGACAAAATAAAATTTATTAGAAACAGACGAATTAACTAATTTAAAAATCTGTTAAGGATTCCACGCTAACTGTTCCGGCTAACTGTTCCCAGCTAACTGATTACATTTTATCGCAATTTATATTATCGCAATTTACATTATCGCAATTTACATTCTTGCAATTTTATTCATCGTCATTTAATTTCTGTTATTTACTTTTACGCACTTTAAATAACGGGACACGTATACAAGGTTTCGACTTATCATATTGACCCATCTATATATATATTTTGGAACAACCATAGACACTCTATATGTGAAGGTGGGAGTTGGCTATACAGGGTCGGAATTGATTCCAAAATATATATATACTTTGAGTTGTGATCGACACCGAGACCGGTACACGGGTCACGATACGTATTAATATTATATAATAAATTATATATGAATATGTTGAACTATTGGACTGTTGGACTGTTAATTTTGGACAATTAAAATGAGTTAAAATGCTGATTATATATATATATATGAAACTAAACAATTCTTCAAGTTTGCCACTTGATTCTATTTTAAACCTCATTCGTATCTTGACGATTACAATTCACATTCACAACTTTTCATAATTCTTGAAAACACCTCGATCGAGAAGTTGAACCAGCCGCAGCTCGTCTATGGAAGAAAGATTCATGCATACAGTTTTGCACCTGAAAAACTTTCGAAACCGAAGTTATAGTTAAAACCTATCCGTGTCGAATTCCTTATCAATCATTAGCAAAAACAACCATACGATTCCTTTTCAAGAAGCTAATTTTGTCACAGCTCCACTTCGACTTCTCAGTGAGACTACTCCTATTATAACCTCTATATTTATACCTTGTCCTTTCGCCGTCGTTACCGGAGAACCTTTTATATTTCACAACATCAACAGCAGATGTACCAGCAACTCGTTATCTTTTTGGCAAAATCCGCAATTGGTATTTTGAAAATCTCATAGAAATTCTCCCAGTTATACCGAAAACGTCTATCCATAAGGATTACATATTTCGAAGGTGGAGTTTCTGAAAAACATCCTGGAATATGAAGTAGTTCTTGAGATGCTGATGAAGCAGCAAAAACTGTAAACGACTTTAACAGTCAAAAGTTTGACGATAAAGTACAGTATGTTGGTAAAGCTCAGGAAAAGAGAAGGTTGAGAATTGGAAAACGAATTGAGTAAAGTATGAAGGAGGTTGTGGACAAATCGCAAAGAATAAGTTTGACTTCAAAGAATTCAAACGATTCAGTGCCTGCTGAAACCGTTAGTAAGAACCCTACTCTTTATTCTAAACCTATCTCGGATGATATTCTTCATCATCATTTTATCTTAAGATATTAAAAGATATCTTCATATTTTCTGTATACAGATTCTCCATATTTCAAGAGATATTTTTACAACTATTCCTATCTGCGATCATGTATCTTTCCTTAATGTCTGCGTTATAAAATAAAAGAAACTATGATAGTTTCTAAATTCTGAAACCTTCGAAATTGAAATATGAATGTTTTGAAGTAATGTTGGGAACTGATGCATGAATTAGTATAATATAATGAAACTTGATCAACTTCATTATATTACAATAAGTCATGTTAAGTTTCTAATGGAATGTGATGATTCACAGTACCATCATCATGTGCCATGTTACACGACTCTTTCATTCTAACCAATCTGCAAACATATTAGAGCGTATCACCCTGATAGTTCTATTTTTCCGAAATATTTTGGTAATTCGACCAATCAAAATCATGCCATTACCATTTCTTTCTAAGAGCATTAGTTATGTTCATTCCAAATTTCATATCTACGAATTTCAGACCATTACTCGCTTGGCTTGAGGATGGGAAGAGGAAACGAAAGAATGAAACTCCAAAATAGAAATTGGAGTATAAATCGCAGCAAATAGAAGAGAGTATTAACTGTGGATGACAATGATTATAGAAGACAGAAGCAGGAACATCGAAATATAAGGGAAGATATCAAACTCAACAACCACTCAGAAATTACAAACCGTGTATATCAATACGTATTGCAACGTAAAGATACGGAAGAATTAGAAACATTATAATACCAAGAAAATCATAAAAGTGAATAGGTTCTTCTGGCGGCAGATGAAAGAGAAGAATAAAAGATATGAAAGTTAGAAGTATAATAAGAATCAGGATTGGATGGAGCATATTAAGGAAGGAGTAGAGAAAGAAAGAATAGAAGGTATGGAGAATAAGGGAAAGAAGGTGGATTTATAGTGAAATATCCGACAGAGAAATCGAAACAGATTGGCGCATTAAATCAAAAAAAAAAAAAAAAAAAAAATCATAATTTCCTTATTCGTCGAAAAATCAAATCTTTTAGATTTTCAAGATTTTCTTTTTAATTCCTTAAATTCCGGAAATTCACTGTGACTACGTCAAAAGTTAAATCTCTATCTCAATCTCTTGTGACAGCTTCACTCGTACGCTTCACATAATTAAATTGTTTTATCACTATTACTAAATGGTGATAAAACTTTAGTTATCAATTCATAATCGTCATAAAAACATTTTATTGTTAGTCATGACGATCTCCATCAAATTTCGGGGACGAAATTTCTTTAACGGGTGGGTACTGTAACGACCCGGAAATTTCCGATCAAATTTAAACCCTAATCTTTATAGGTTTCCGATACGATAAGCAAAATCTGTAATATTGAGTCTAGAAAGTTTGAAATTTATATTCGGATAATCAATTACCCTTTTGATCATGCCTGACGATTCACGAACAATTGTGTATAAATAAATATATAATATAAGTTAATAATATATAATTGAAATGTTATGTGATTTGGTTATTATGAAAGAAAACTTTAGCACATATTTAAAATTGTTATTTAAGAATAGGATCCTCCAAATAAAGGATTTTAAATAGAAATATCAGTATAAGAATGATTATAATTATAAGCAAATTGTAATTCGAATATTATTAGTAATACTCCTATTCTTATTAACATTATTATTCTTGTAATTACGATTAACAAAAAAAAAAAATAATAATAATAATTGTTATCAGTATTATTATAAAAATTTATTGGTTACAATATTATTGTTATCATCTATTATGATTATCAAAATTTTTTTTTAGTTTATTATTTTATTAATATTATTATCATATTTTATCAATTAATAAACATGAATATTAAAATGAATATAATATAATTCAGATATATAATCTAGATAAATAATTCGGATACATTATATATAAATACGCCTGATATTATGTCTTTATTATTATTTTTTTTATTTTTAATCTTTTAGGGTTACTAGTCACCTGTGACTTTTGGTCGGTACTTGCTTTATACCATTAAAGTCGAACCTCTTAGCTATAAAATGGAGATTAATCGAATTCCCTTGTCTGCAACAAAGACCCAATTTTTGCTATGCCATAATTGATTTTTTTTTTCTCCTTCTTATACAGCAAAAACAAAAATTTTTCTCCCCTTTTTATTCCTTCTGCTCGACACCTCTGTATTCTCTCATTTTTTTTTTAACCAGATCACGAATTAGAGTCTTATTCAAAAATCTGTAAATGCAATGTTTTTATAAATCCTCGGTTTAAACTATCTGAAAAGTTTCAGATCCTAAATCTTTTTATCGAGAATGAATTTTTGAAGTCAAACTTGGTTTACAAAAAGTCAAACCACATGTTCATCACGGAATTCGAGTTCTAGGGGATGTTTTAAGTTCAATTAAGAGTGCAGATAGTTTCCAAATGATTTTTCCAATCTAATTCGTGTTTAAACTTTTGTCTAAAACTTCCTTGAAATCAAAATCAAATTTTATTTTGTTTATGTGGTACCGTCGCTGCTATACAGCAGTTTTTTTTTATTTTTATTTTTTTTTGTTGTTTTGTTCGTTTACAATCAAGTCTAGGATGTAATTAAAAATCATTTCGTGTTATAAACCTTGTCAAATTCGTGCTCAAAGTTGGAATCAATTTTTTTTATTTACTCAGCGACGGGCAGAGGGTCTCCCTTTGTATATATATATATTTTTTTTTTCTTTCTCAAACCAATTGATCATCATTAACTGTTTCTATGCTAAACTAATAAATACCAGGAATTGATTTATGTAATTGTTGGATTAATGGGTACTGTATTCGATTTGGGTTTGTGAGGAAGAGGGAGATAGGAACAGAAAACAATACGGTTTAAAAATAAATCCAATCCGATTAATAACAGATAAAAAGGTTAGCTCAGCTGGTTGGAGTGTGTTAGGATTTAACGAGAGGTCCCGGGTTCAATCCCTGCCTGCTGCAATTATTTTTAAGAACGGGTTTATAAGGTAGTTTTCTTAATCACTATCTTTATTACTACATTATTATTATTATTATTATTATCATTATTAGAAAAATAAGTATTTTTTTTATTATCATTATTATTAATTAAAATTTCCATGTTGTTAAGATTAATACTATCAGTTAAATTATTACTTTTATCATTATTAATATAATAAATATTTTTATTACTCATTATTAGTATTAAGTATTATTATTAATATTATTGTTTTTGTTATAAAATAACTTTTTATTATTAAAAATTATCATTATCACTTGTTATTAGTATTATCATTATTGGTAAAGTTATTATTATTAAATCCTTATTTTCAAAACTACTATGTTAACGAATAAATATATATAACATATAATTAAAGATATAATAATAGTAAATGAAATTATGTGATTTTCCATTATAAGTTTTAATAGATAAACAATTAATATAGGTTCGTGAATCCGAGGCCAAACTTACACTTGTGCAATGATGTTGTATGTATTTTTACTACAAAATACATTAGGTGAGTATATAGTCCCACTTTTAAACTCTAAATATTTCGGGATGAGAATACATGTATTTTATGTTTTACGATATGGACACAAGTAACTGAAAAATATGTTCTACGTTGAGTTGTACCACTGGCATACTTCCCTGTAGCTTGGTAACTAATATTTACAGCGGTATTGTAAACGCGAATCCTGTTGATAGATCTATCGGGCCTGACAACCCCAACCGGACTGGACGACCAGTATTCAACGGTTGCACAGTACTTCGTTTTGAGACTACACTTGGTACGGTGTAGTAAGATTTCATATTAAAGGGAATATGCGACGTGAAAATGTTAAGTATGGTTACCAAGTGCTCAACCACTTAGAATATTTTTATTAAAATATTTACATATGAAATCTTGTGGTCCATAGTTATAACGCTGCTAGCAACAAACCTATATATCTCACCAACTTTATGTTGACGTTTTAAAACATGTTATTCTCAGGTACGAATTAAGTCTTCCGCTGTGCATTTGCTCAATTTAAGGACATTACTTGGAGTCGACCATCGCAATGGGACCAAATGTTGAAGATATCGTCCGGATGGATAAGGACGGGTCTTTACACATGATAATGATGGTACATAAAAATAATGATGGTGATGAGAGAAATAATGATGATGATATGATATCAAGATGAGGTTATACATGGAGTAGGATGATGATTATGAGTCCGTAATATGATGTGTTGGGATGATGAAGAATACACGAAAATAATAATAGTTTAAGTATTATGATGATGGGTTCATGATAATAATGATGACGGATGAAAATAGAAAGAATGAAGGTGGAGTTATTAAACGGGTTTTGTTCTAAGAAGAAGAAGGAAACGGAATTAAGGTTAAATAGAATTAGGCTATGTTTTAGAATAGAAAAGCAGAAGGCAGAGGGACGGTTAGGGGTTTTGTCAGGTGAACGAGAGGTCCTGGGTTTGAACCCAGGCCGCTACAATATTTTTTTTAATTATCAAGAGAAGCTATTGGGCTATTTGAATAGACTGCTTCTTGAGCCGATAGATGGGTTGCCATATTTCTGGTTGGGCCGAAAGGAAAATAAATCGGGTTAAATATAAGTTAGGTGTAATTAAATTTAGAAATATAGAAATGGTAGAATGGTTTGGGGTGTTGTTAGATTTGCGGGAGGTCGCAGGTTCGAGTCCGGACATAGGCATTGTTTTTTTTAAAGGCCTATTTTATGAGGTAGCCATCCTTATTGTACTTATTATTTTTTTTATTATTACTATCATAGGTATTAGTATTATTATTAGTAGTATTATTAATATTATTATTAGTATTATCATAAAAATTATCATTTTTCAAATTATTACTATTAACGAAAGTATTTTTATTAAAATTATCATTTTAAGTATGATCATTCATATTATCATCATTATTATTATTATTATTATTATTATTATTATTATTATTATTATTATTATTATTATTATTATCATTATATTTTTTATTATTGTTATCCTCATTAGTAAAATTATTATTATTATTAACATTAATTATATAGATATTACATTTAACAAATTATTGATTTTTGATATAATACAAATTACAAATATATATATAACTCTATGTATGAATATTGATTATTTTACAAATTAACTATACGTAAAATATAACTGAAGATATAAAGTAAATATATGTAAATAACTACAACATTTAAAAAATATATAAATATTATATAGAAGGAATTATGTGATTATATGTGTTAATATATATACATGATATAGGTTCGTGAATTCGAGGCCAACCCTGCGCTTGTCCAGTGCCGTCATATGCATGATTGCTACGAAATACAGTATCATGAGTTTCATTACTCCCTTTTTATATATATTTTTGGGACTGGGAATACATGCGCTGCTTTTATAACTGTTTATCAAATAGACACAAGTACTTGAAACTACATTCTATGGTTGAATTATTATACTGGATATCACCGTTTTAATTTGGTAGCCTAAGAATTTGGGAACAGACCCCCAAATTGACGCAAATCCAGAAGATAGATCTATGGACTTTGACACGTCCCATCCGGGTAACGGATGCTTTAGTACTTCGATTTTATATACATATGAGTGTACCTGTATATTGGGGATATTCTAGATACATTTGTAAATGTCGGTTACCAGGTGTTCACCATATGAATGATTTTTAATTCGCAGGTTATGCTTACTATTTTGTACTCGAGTTACGTGTACAATTATATATCTGAAATCTTGTGGTCTATTAAAATGATGGAAATGAATGTTTATGATAAACTAATGAACTCACCAACCTTTTGGTTGACACTTGAAAGCATGTTTAATCTCAGGTTTGAAAGAAATCTTCCACTGTGCATTTGCTCATTTAGAGATATTACTTGGAGTCATTCATGACATATTTCAAAAGATGTTGCATTCAAGTCATTGAGTTCAATAAAGATTATTATTAAGAAGATAACAGATTAAGTCATTTATAGATTGGATATATTATGAAAGGGTATGCATGCCTGTCAACTTTCAATGAAATGAAAGTCTGTCTTTTAAAAACGAATGCAATGTTTGTAATATGTAACATATAGAGGTCAAGTACCTCGCGATGTAACCATATGTTATTGTATTCGTCCTTATGGATTAGGACGGGTCATTTCAGGTGGTATCAGAGCGGCGGTCTTAGCGAACTAGGTCTTGCATTAGTGTGTCTAACTGATAGTTGTTAAGATGCATTAGTGATTCTGGACTTCGACCGTGTCTGCATGTCAAAAAGTTTTGCTTATCATTCTTGTCAGAAATTACATGCTCATCATTCTTAGTCTAGACACACCTTACTGCATTGATTACATAAATAGTGTATAGACAAAATTCATATCTTAGCGTATCTGCTAATGCATATCTTAACATTGATGGAATTCAATATAACAACAAGTTCATAGTGTTTATAAATCACAAAACCAATATTATGAATATTAATACAAGCAGAAGCATTATGTTATTTATGAACAAATGTATATGTTAAACCATTTTAGATTGAATTCCATGAAGACATCAAGTCTTGAAGCTATACTTGCAAACTAAAGAGAAGGAATAAGAGATAGTACCTCCTCAATATAGATTGAGGGCTGTTTTGGACAGCAAAGTGATGATGAAGATGATGGATTTAGAGCCTCTAACTTGAAGCCTCAAGTTTGTAATACCCACAAGCCTTGATCACCAACACACCCTTTGTTTTGGTTAGGATTTAGAACACTTGAGTAACTAGAAAAAACAACTCAAAACCGTCTTTTGCTTGACCATAAAATTCGGCCAGCAGCTTCAAAAAAAAAAAATTGAGAGAGTCTTGGTTCTAATTTTTACACTTGAGTCAAAGTGCATGCCTTAAGGAATCTCACATGCACACTAGGAGTTTGTGTACTCAAAAGTATCAAAAAAAAGAGCATGGCATGGTCTCCTTGGAGACACCAAACCGTCCACCACCCATGGTGGGATTATTTTTATATAATTTGTAATTTATACAAACCTTGTTATATAATTCATGCTCTTGTTTAGTTACTTATACATTTTATAAACCAATTTATAAAATATAACACAACTCAATTATTTAAACCTATAAATAATTAAATATAAATTATCCAAATAATTTATCTCAAGTGATAATATTTCAGAAAACCGATTTTCTAAAGTTCAAGTGTCGCGTATTTATTTAACGAGCCAATCGCCAAGATTAACTATGTTTAAGGTGTCGGTAAGCTTGTTATTGGGTATGACCCGACTTGGATCATAGTATATTAGCCACATTCATTTAATATGTCTCTCGGGCATACGAAATACCTTCAATCTCCCACTTGCACGAGAAACATAAGAAATTAATGCAAGTGATGGATACCACCTAACGACCGTCCATCACCCCCAATAGGCTATGACTTTGTGCCATTCAATAACATCATCCCCTTCGAGTTCCCATCTCTAATATGAATAGGTGAATCTTTCATATATCCTTTCGTCCTAGATGTCATGTCAAATCCAAGAGACACAGATTGATCACTCTTTTCTAGATTTAACTTTATCAGGCCTTAGACATCTGACTCTCAACGAATAAGAGGGACAAATTCCATCTTGACTACATACGTCCTAGATACATACTTTGCATTATACCTGAGCTCTTCCTTATGAACTACCATATTTCAGAATAGCGAAGGAAAGAATCAAGGCACAATACTCGATAAATATCCGAACCTAATATGTATCTCAGGTCAGAGGATACGATGATATTCGCCTTTACTCAAGATTACATGTGATCAACCACAAAGGCTCCATTTAGTAAATCTTGAGGGCGGGTCTTCCAATATTTGTATCCTACAAATATCTATGAACCTTGGTCACAACCTTGCCCCACATTCAGCCCGTGAATGTATACCAATCCAAGTTCATAATAGTCTAAACCTCACACTTATTCCCACAAATGTGATCGATTACGGAATTTAGAATAATTTCTTATTCATGGATAAAATATGCAAAATAGGAACATGACACAATATAAATTAGTACCATAATTATATTAATGAGTTTGAACAATTTCGTTCCATTACTATACTTAAAACAGATCATGACCAATCACTAGAATATCGAAGCCCTAAAGCACAAACATGTCCTGCATGTTTTGATCCATGTAAGAGCTTCGTGAGTGGATCCGCTATGTTAAGATCTGTATGAACCTTGCGAATACATATCTTTCCTTTTTCAACTTCATCCCTTATGTAGTTGAATCTCCGCTCAATGTGACGGGTCTTTTGATGAGCACGAGGTTCTTTGATTTGAGCAATCGCACCCTCGTTGTCACAAAAGATCTCAAGAGGGTCCTGAATGGAAGGGACTACTCCTAAGTCGTCGATGAATTTCTTCATCCATGCAGCTTCCTGAGCTGCCAATGAGGCGGCAATGTACTCCGACTCTGTAGTGGATAATGCAACAACATCCTGTTTTGAACTCTTCCAAGAGACTGCACCTCCATTTAACGTGAATACATAACCGGATTGTGATCGAGAATCATCTCGATCAGTTTGGAAACTCGCGTCCACGTAACCTTTTACAGCGAGTTCCTCCTCACCAGACCCATATATTAGAAACATATCATTAGTTCTCCTAAGGTATTTCAATATACTTTTGACAGCAATTCAATGACTGTTACCTGGGTTATTTTGGTATCTACTTGTCAGGCTAAGAGCACATGACACATCCAGTCTAGTTCATATCATTATATACATGATTGACCCAATAGCAGATGCGTATGGGACTTTCTTCATTCTCTCCTGTTCATCTTTCGTGATGGGGCACTGAGATGAACTGAGAAGTGTTCCTTTTTGAATAGGTACCAAACCTTTCTTAGAGTTCTTCATCTTGAACCTTTTCAAGATCTTTTCAATGTATGCACTTTGATTCAAACCTATCAGTTTCTTGGGTCTATCCCTGTAGATCCCAATCCCCAAAACGTACTGTGCTTCTCCAAGATCCTTAATGGAGAAGCATTTACTTAACTAAGTTTTAACTCCTTGCATTGCCGGAATATCGTTTCCAAATAACAATATATCATCCACATATAGTACAAGGAACATGATTGTGCTCCCACTAGGTTTCTTGTATACACAAGCTTTATCACCATTTTTAATGAAGCCAAATTTCTTGGCCTCCTTATTAAAATGAT
The DNA here is from genome assembly GCF_046630445.1 of Rutidosis leptorrhynchoides. Taxonomy (NCBI): domain Eukaryota; kingdom Viridiplantae; phylum Streptophyta; class Magnoliopsida; order Asterales; family Asteraceae; genus Rutidosis; species Rutidosis leptorrhynchoides. Next base: position 439,380,455 of record NC_092337.1, on the reverse strand, counting down.
GATTCCACATTCTAGATGCTTGTTTCAATCCGTAGATTGACTTCTTTAACTTGCATACCTTTTTAGGATATTTCGGATCAACAAAACCTTCAGGCTGAGCCATATAGACATCTTCCTCAAGATGTCCATTTAGGAAAGCGGTCTTGACATCCATTTTCCATATTTCATAATCATAATGAGCAGCAATGGCAAGTAATATCCTAATAGACTTTAGCATTGCCACAGGCGAAAAAGTTTCATCATAGTCAACCCCTTGAGTTTGAGTGAAACCTTTTGCTACAAGTCTAGCTTTATATGTATCCAAGTTTCCATGTATGTCGGTTTTCATTTTGAAAAGCCATTTACAATCAACTAGCCTTGAGCCAGTAGGTTGTTCAACAAGTTCCCAAACTTGGTTGTCATACATGGATTGCATCTCAGCGTTCATGGCTTCCTGCCATTTATCCTTATCAATCCTTGATAAAGCATCTTGGTAGTTTGTTGGTTCATCCAAATCAACCACATAGCAACCATCCATGAGAAACCAATATCTCTCAGGAGGATTACTAATCCGACCAGATCTGCGAACGTCTTGTGTATTTTGATCATCCATTTGATCACTCTCAACATTTTCATGTTGAGTGCTAGTGTCAACCAATTATGTATCATCTACTTGATCTTGAACCTCTTCAAGATCTATCTTCCTTTCACTATTTCCTTCCATTAGGAACTTAGTTTCAAGGAATTCAGCCTTTCGAGCAACAAATACATTTTGCTCGGTTGGATCATAGAAATAGTATCCCATATCATCCTTGGGATATCCTATGAAGATACACTTCGTGGATCGAGCATTCAACTTATTAGGGACGTAACGCTTAGGATAAGCTTCACATCCCCATACCTTTAAGTATGATAGAGATGGAGGTTTTCCAAACCACATCTCATGAGGAGTTCATTCCACTTTCTTGGTTGGGGCCATATTTAGAATACGAGCCGCGGAGCATAGACAATAACCCCAAAATGACAGAGCTAATGAGCTTCTTGCCATCATAGATCGAACCATATCCATTAGGGTTCGGTTCCTCCTTTCGGAAACTCCATTAAGTCGGGGTGTTCCAGGAGGAGTAAGTTGTGAGATAATCCCACAACCTTTAAGATGATCTTGGAAGGCATCGCTTAGATATTCACCTCCTCTATCGGTACGAAGTACCTTAATTGTCTTATTGAGTTGATTTTGTACTTCGTTTTGATATTCTTTGAATGCTTCAAAAGTTTCGTCCTTGTGCCTTAATAAATAGACATATCCGAAATGACTGAAGTCATCAATGAAGGTGACGAAGTATCTTTCACCATTCCTAGTTATGGGCTTAAAGGGTCCACATACATCCGAATGTATTAATCCCAATAAGTCCTTAGCCCTTTCATAGGTCCCTTTGAAAGGTGCTTTAGTCATTTTGCCTTGTAAACATGATTCACATACATCAAACGAGTCCAGTTCATTTGATTTCAAAAGGCCATTCTTTTGAAGTGTATGCATTCGATTCTTGTTTATGTGACCAAGGCGACAATGCCATAAGTAGGAATCACTCAAATCCCTTTTGAGTTTCTTGGTGTTTGCATGGAACATTGAGCTATTGTATGATGTGTCATCATGAACCAATTCATAAATACCATTCGAAGGTGAAGCCTTAAAATAGAACACATTATCTAAAGAAACATGGATATCATCATTAATGAACTTAAGATTAAAACCATATTGTTTTAAACGGGATACAGAAATAATGTATCGAGATAAATCGGGTGCATACAAAACATTTTTCAAGATAAGCTTCAAACCACTTGGTAGCTTCAAAACAAAGTCTCCTTGAGCTTTCACTTGCACCCTTGCTCCATTTCCCATGAAGAGACTTGTTGTTCTCGTATCTTGATCACTTCTTTTGAACCCCTGCAAAGAATTGCAAATATGAGTTCCACATCCTGTGTCTAATACCCATGTATTAGAAGAAGTAATACTAAGCTCAATGTATACCATATATACATTACCTGAGGTTTGCCCTGCATCCCTCTTTTCCTTCAACTCCTTAAGGTAGACCAGGCAGTTTCGTTTCCAGTGACCCATTTCACCGCAACCGAAGCACGGATCTTCCTTGGGGTTAGCTTTACCGGCAACCTTTGGCTTCTTGTTATTGTTGGTTGGGGTAACCATCTTCCCCTTTCCCTTACCCTTGCCTTGGTAGGCGGGTCCTTTCCTCTTAGCCGCCTTCGGCTTAGAAGTGTTATTGTTTTTGGACCCGCCTTCATTGATCATAAACATGGGTGAAGCCCTTTTACGCATGCTCGCTTCGGCCGTCTTTAGCATGGCATGTAATTCGCCAATGCCCTTATCCCATCCATTCATGTTGTAATTCATTACAAATGTGTCAAACCTCTTTGACAAGGAGTTAAGGATAAGGTCCGTGGCTAATTCATTAGACACGTTGCAGTTTAGACGGTTCGCTCGATCAATTAGGCTTTTCATCTTAAGGACATAAGATGAAACGGATTGGGTGTCGTCCATCCGATATGCATGAAGCGCTCGACACAAGCTTATTGAAGGAACATCTCCTTCAACTGTGTGATCATGTCATATGCACTATGATGCTCGAAGTCCTTTTGGAGTTCGGGTATCATAGTCCCAAGCATGAGGCAAGAAACTTGCAACGAATCGGTGCAATATTTCTCCCAATAAGCCATGCCTTCCGTATCATCCTCGTCCGGTTGATCGGGAATGGGGTCTTCCAACACATACGCCCTATCCTCAAGTTTGAGGACAATTCTTAGATTGCGGAACCAATCCATGAAGTTCGTATGGTTGAGTTTTTCCTTTTCGAGGATTGACCTCAACGATAGGTTGTTAAAGTTTATGGGTGCATTTGGAATGTTGTTGTTATTGGCGGCCATCTACAAAATTTAACAAAGTTGTTAAGTATAAATTTTAATTTAACAATCAATACCCTTTAAATTCAATTGATATTTATTAAATTTTAGAATCCAACGGTAAACCAAATTTCGGTTAGGTGACCTTTATCCCGTTATTTGATTTAGCTAGGTAGTCATTGTATGACCATTGCAATCCTTTTGCAACTTCTTAGTTATGGGATCATGCAATCCTTTTGCATGGCATATTTATCCCATCAACGCCTATTTGTTCCTCACGCTTCGGTGACCCTAAGTTCATGATTCCCAAATCAAGTCGTCCTACTTGTGTAAACGTGCAAATTTAACATACAAGTGGTTAGGTGACCTTTATTCCACAAGTGTGCGAAATTCGCCTTAATCATATTAGTTTGCTCATAACGGTTAGGTGACCTTTATCCCAATATGAGTTCCCTAATATTTTTAAGTGTTGCACAAAAGGATGGCGTTTAACTTGTTTGCCTTGTTTAAAAGGGATTTTAAGTTTTCATTAATTCTAGTTTAAGAAAACTTTTATGCCACACACCAACATGCATTTAGTGTATGGTATTTATGAAAATCCATTTTCATGTCATGTAATAAAGCTATTTCATTACTTTGATATAAACCATTTTATATGTGCAATCCGTTCCATGTTCTTAATAACCATTTATTAGCGTCTTTTGCCATTTCAATTTAACCGATTAAATTGTAGTTTGGTAAATTTCATGTTGTTAATAATTTTAACCAATTAAATTGTAGTTTTGCTTGTTGTTAACTTGTGTGATAACTTGTTGTAATAACATACACAATCCACAATCATACAAGAAATAAAACAACCACGCATGCAAAACAAATGTTCACAATCAAGCCTTTTGGTAGACATTTTGTTTAGCCGAAAATAAAATGCCACCGGTAAATGGGTTAAAACACAAAATAGGAGGTTTTAACCTCCCACTTAACCTTGCATCCACATGCTTCTTGTGTTCTTCCTAGTGATCTTCTTGCATCTTCATCTTGTTACAAAATACATCCTAATACATTTTGTCTAGAAAATGAAAATACAACCTAATCTATTTTACATGCCAAATATAAAATAAATTACATAACCAAATGAATATTATTACAAACCAATTGAATGAATAATTACAACCATATTGAAAGATTAATTATATCAACCAACCAACCATTCATTCAAATACAAGGTCAAGGCATGATTGTGAATAACAACATATCAACAAAACATGAACCAAATGGCAAACCAAAACACACTTTGGTACCCTCAAGAATTCGGCCAAAATAGCCACCCACCCAAAACCAAGAATTTTTGCATTCTATTTTCATGCATGTACATAAAATGCAAAGTTATGGTGAGTATTATAACCATCTCGAAGCATATTTCAAGACTTCGGCTCTGATACCATTGATGGAATTCAATATAACAACAAGTTCATAGTGTTTATAAATCACAAAACCAATATTATGAATATTAATACAAGCGGAAGCATTATGTTATTTATGAACAAATGTATATGTTAAACCATTTTAGATTGAATTCCATGAAGACATCAAGTCTTGAAGCTATACTTGCAAACTAAAGAGAAGGAATAAGAGATAATACCTCCTCAATATAGATTGAGGGCTGTTTTGGACAGCAAAGTGATGATGAAGATGATGGATTTAGAGCCTCTAACTTGAAGCCTCAATTTTGTAATACCCACAAGCCTTGATCATCAACACACCCTTTGTTTTGGTTAGGATTTAGAACACTTGAGTAACTAGAAAAAACAACTCAAAACCCTCTTTTGCTTGACCATAAAATTGGGCAGCAGCTTCAAAAAAAAATTGAGAGAGTCTTGGTTCTAATTTTTACACTTGAGTCAAAGTGCATGCCTTAAGGAATCTCACATGCACACTAGGAGTTTGTGTACTCAAAAGTATCAAAAAAAGAGCATGGCATGGTCTCCTTGGAGACACCAAACCATCCACCACCCATGGTGGGATTATTTTTATATAATTTGTAATTTATACAAACCTTGTTATATAATTCATGGTCTTGTTTTGTTACTTATACATTTTATAAACCAATTTATAAAATATAACACAACTCAATTATTTAAACCTATAAATAATTAATATAAATTATCTAAATAATTTATCTCAAGTGATAATATTTCAGAAAACCGATTTTCTAAAGTTCAAGTGTCGCGTATTTATTTAACGAGCCAATTACCAAGATTAAATACGTTTAAGGTGTCGGTAAGCTTGTTATTGGGTATGACCTGACTTGGATCATAGTATATTAGCCACATTCATTTAATATGTCTCTCGGGCATACGAAATACCTTCAAACATATCTGTTACTGTAAACTTTGCCTGATATATTTCAAAGATTCCTCCGTAATTTATGGAATTTTGGGTATTATATATACATATGTAATTTATGTATTAAAGAATACCAAATCTAAGTCTTATAATCTTCCTCATATCGAAAAATTATTTCCCTATTCTGCACGAGATGGATCCTGCAACCAGTTCCAGTTCCACGGATTCCGAAAGCTATTCTGATATGGAGTTTCACTCGAACTCCAAAGACAGTGTAACCGGAATGGATCAACCAATCAGCCATCATCAATTCTGGTTGAATTGGGGATGGGTTCGTAGTCTACTTGGTCACTGGAGACAAGAAGAAGGTGATCCCTTCCATCCCGCACATTCCCCTCTTGGCAAAGAACCTGAAGCACTTACCGGCGAACCTGTTCGAAATACCATTTTCTCTCTCATTTCCAGAATATCTCGCCATGATTATATACTATCTCAAATTCAAAATCCTTATTCACTCGCTTGTTCCAACCGCCAATCATCCTAGAGTAATCGAAGAAGTCAAAGAGTTTCGCGCCTGAGTAATGATTTTGGAGAATATGGTGCAAAATTTACCAGCTTCAGCAACATCACCGACATCAATAAAACCACCAGCAACAGCACCCGTACCATCAATACCACACGCCTCGACATCACATTCTATACCTCGAGCATAACCTTCGTTCTACATATCGTTCTACATCTTGTTCTACATCGATTATCTTCATTCTACGTATCGTTCTACCTCATTTATCTTCGTTCGACATGGCGATTATGTAATCTCTAATGTTTTAGAGATAATGTGTTCTAGTTCTAACGATAAATCAAATGAGTTTAATAGTATATTAACTCATTAAATCCATGATTACATCTGAAGAAAATATATATGTATATATGTTTTCATAATGATTGTAATTAAAAATTCTTTTGTAGAAAATGTTAATGGTGAAAATATTTTAACGGGTAGGTAATACCCGAGGAATATTTAGATTTCACATTAATAAGTTACATTGTACATTCTTCCAATCTGATTCAACAGTCATTTACTATCATACTTACATCCATAGATATACGTATCCGTTCACCGCAGAATAACTATTTTCATTCAATTTCATATTTGGATTTTGACTTATCAGAATCCAACAAGTGGCATAATGAAGAAAATATTGGACAAAAATAAAATTTGTTAGTAACAAAAAAATTAACTATGAGAAATTTTGTTAAGAATCCACGCTAACAAAATCCTAGCTAACTGTTCCTAGCTAACTGTTAATTCCTTATTACATTTATGTATCGCAATTTTAATTCTCGCAATTTTATTTATCGTCATTTAATTTCTGTTATTTATTTTACGCACTTTAAATATCGTCGAATAAATCGGGACACGTATACAAGGTTTTGACATATCATTTCAACGCATCTATATATATTATTTGGAATAACCGTAAGTCACTCTATATCGCGGTAATGCTCGAGTTAGCATATAAAGGGTCGAGGTTGATTCTAAATAATATATATACTTTGAGTTGTGATCGAGTCTGAGACATGTATACAATGGGTCACGATACGTATTAATTAATTCGAATATTATATATTAAACTATATATGAATTATTGAATTACTAACTGTGGACTACCAACATTGGACAATTAAAATGAATTAAAATATTGATTATAACATATGAAACTAAACATTTCTTCAAGTTTGCCACTTGATTTCATCTTAAAACCTCATTTGTATCTTGACGATTACAATTTGCGTTCAAACCTTTCATGATTCTTGAAAACACCTCAATCGAGAGGATAAACCGAACGCACTTCATCTACGAAAGAAAAGATTGATGCATATAGTTATGCACCTAAAAACACTCGGAACCTAAGTAAACATTTAACATGTATCTGTGCTAGCTCCTTTGGCATTGCTATTACCGAAAATAACATTGCAATTCTTTTTCAAAGTAGTAAATTTTGTCACAGCTCCAGCAAGTCAACTTCGACTTTTCAGTCGGATTAGCCTTATTATAACCTTGATAAATAAGTCTGCCTTTCGTTATCGTTATTGGGGAACATTTTATATCCCACCACATTAGCAGTAAACTTACTAACAACTTCATTACTCATTAGTTTAAGTCACTCCGCAGAACCATTATATTTGTTCATTAAAACCTTATCATATATACTCATCCACATCTTATAACGAGAATTGCCATACTAGTTACTGGAAATAAACAATCAGTATTTTGAATCTCGCAGCGTTTCTACATCAACAACTATATGTATACATATAACATTCACCTCTTAGAATTATGACCTTCCATTCTGAATTTATGGGAAAGCTCCCAGTCTACGAATTATTAATCCGAATGTTGAAAAAGTTGAATGAAGCAGCAAAAACCGTAAACGACCTTAATCATCAGAAGTTTGATGATGAAGAATAGTTTGGTAAAGCTCAGAAAAATTGAAACTGGAAAACAGATTGAGCAAACCATGAAGGAGGCTGTGGACAAATCACAAAGACTAAACCTGCCTTCAAAGAATCCAAATGTTTTAGTATCTGCTGAAGTCATTAACGAATGCCTTACTTCCGACTCTACACTTTTACGAACAAATCTTCATCATCATCATTCGATATTAGAAATTCTAAGATATCATCGCATCTTTCATTATAAATATCCACGATATTTCTGAAGATATTTTCATAACTATTCTTATCTGAAATCATTTATCTTTTCGTGATATCAGTGTTACAACAAAAAGGAAACTATTTTAGTTTCTAAATTCTAAAAATTTCAAACTTAAAATATGAATGTTATTGAAGTAGTGTTGGGAACTGAAGCATGAGTTAGTATAATATAATGACACTTGATCAACGTGATTATATATTACAGTAAGTCATGTTGAGTTTCTAAATGGAACGTGATGATTCACAGACCATATCGTCATCATGTGCCATATTACACGACTCTTACATCCTACCTCATCTCCAAACACATTAAGAACATATCTTCTTGATAGTTCTATTTTACCGGATATTCTGGTAATTTGACAAATCATGATCGTGTCATTACGATTTTCTTCTTAGAACATTAGTTATGTTTATTCCGAAATTCATACCTACGAATTCTGGACCATTATTCGCTTGACTTAAAGCCGGGAAGAGAAAATGAAAGAATGGAACTCCAAAATATAAAGAAAATGAAGAGAGTAGATTTATAGTAAAATATTCGACAGAGCAATCGAAATAGATTATCGCATTTAACTAAAGAGGATCCTAATTTCCTTAATTATCGAAGAACCAAATCTTATTAAGAAGATTTTCTCTAAATTCCTTGAATTCCAGGAATCCACTGTGACTACGTCAAAAGTTAAGACGAATTCCTATTACCTCATTTCACTCTTTTGTGATAGCTTCATTCATGCTCTTCGAATAATTGAATTGTTTTATCCATATTACTCAATGATGATAAAACTCTATTTATCAACTCATATTCGTCATGAAAACATTTTTATTGTTAGCCATGACCACCTCACTCAAATTTCGGGACGAAATTTCTTTAACGGATAGGTACTGTGATGATTCGGAAAATTTTGACTAATTTTAAACCAAACTCTCGATACGATTTAATATTTTTGACACAATAAGCAAAGTCTGTAAGGTTGAGTCTCAAAAAGTTTGAACTGTTTCATATATTCAATTGACCTTCGACTGCTCTCGATGATTTACGAACAATTAATTGATAATTTGATATGTGTGTATGTATATATAAATAATAATTCGAAATATAATTTGAAGTATTATATGTTGTTGTTGTTATTAAATATTAATAAAATAAAAATAGGATATTATAATAAATATTATTTAAAATATATCTCTATATATAAATAAAGTATATTAAAAATAAATATTAAATGATTTTAATACTTGTTTGATGTTTCGATTGATATTAAGCAAGTTAAATTCAAACTTATGTAATTTTAAAATAAACGGTGATACGAAAATGAGTTCTATAAATTTTAGGCTTATTAAAAATGTATTTAGGAACTATTTGTTAAGTTTTAACACTTTTTATATTTTACCCAGAATTGAGAGGGACAATTGATGTAATTTTTATTTAACAAATTAAGGATCGAATTTTATACCATAATGATCAAAATAAATAAATATAGTTAATCTAAAAATTTGGGATTTTTCCGAAGACTTTTATCCGCCCCTGATTATCAACGGACAACGATATTCTATTCAAATTAAAACTGTCGGCATATATTTACAAATTTAGATTTCTGTAGAACACGTTTTATTTTAAATATTATTATTATAATTATTATTATTATTATATTAATTCTTTAACTATATCCGTGAATCAAGATGAGCAAATTGATTGTAATGGATAACTGTGTTTGATGCTTTATGTAATCCACTAACACACATAGTAAATATATACCTATATCTATATTCAGACATCTACATATTGAATACCCACTTTCACTCTTTATATGATTTTCTTCTTCAAACATTCTCAAACGCCTCACATCCCTCTCCTCTTCTTCATGAATCAGCACCGGAAATCATCACAATCTCGTTACCATGTTTTTGTTTTGAACACCACAAACACCATAACCTACTTGCAAGTACAACTTAACCACCACAATCTCCATAACCACAATCACCATCAATTAAACCGAATTACAATTACTATTTGAAGGTTCCTGCTACCGCTCGATGTACAATACCAACCTTGATGCTACTGTATCTCGTTGAAATTCATCACAGCATCGCCACCCTTGACAACCCACTTCTATCCTCGTGCTTCTTGTTCAAGCAACAACCATCTCCACCATCTTCAACTTCACGACACCACCTCTACTCGCTATGATTCTATTTTTATTCATAAACTACCACAACCCATATTCAACCGCCAAACACCACCACCACGGCTGCTACGTGTACAGCTACAACCGAACAACCCTATATCTCTCTATATCTCTCTCTCTCTCTAAATTTTTGTCACCTACAACCATGAATCTGTTTTCTTAATTCTATTTGAATATCACCACTGCATACCATCAACAACAGTCGCTCATTACTACCTGGTAATGCTATTATATATTTTTTTCCTCGATCAGCCTGCAACAAACCATAACTGCCATGTTTCTGTTTTCATTATTATCATGCGTTGATCAAACCTACAACTCGATATTGGTTCTATTTCTAATCGTAACCCACATATTGATAAAGTGATTCGTTGTTGATCCATGCTGATTATAAAGCGGTATGATGATGATGCAAGTTGATAAAGATAAATATGTAGGGTCGATTGAAGTATGTGGTTCTCACTCAGTTTCTGATACAAAGTAATTGACAAGCCTTCCATCCACTTGTATATAAAAATATTTATTTATAATGATGTAACAAGTGGATAACTTGTTAATAAGTTAAGAAGTCATATTTGTTATTCGTGGTTTTTAGACTTAATGTATGATAGGGCATGATAATGATGGTACATAAAAATATTGATGGCGATGAGAGAAATAATGATGATGATATGATATCAAGATGAGGTTATACATGGCGTAGGATGATGATGATGAGTCCGTAATATGATGTGTTAGGATGATGAAGAATATACGAAAATAACAATAGTTTAAGTATTATGATGATGGATTCATGATAATAATGATGACGGATGAAAATAGAAAGAATGAAGGTGGAGTTATTAAACAGGTTTTGTTCTAAGAAGAAGAAGGAAACGGAATTAAGGTTAAATAGAATTAGGCTATGTTTTAGAACAGAAAAGCAGAAGGCAGAGGGACGGTTAGGAGTTTTGTCAGGTGAACGAGAGGTCCTGGGTTTGAACCCAGGTCGCTACAATATTTTTTTTAATTATCAAGAGAAGCTGTTGGGCTATTTGAATAGACTGCTTCTTGGGCCGATAGATGGGTTGCCATATTTCTGGTTGGGCCGAAAGGAAAATAAATATGGTTAAATATAAGTTAGGTGTAATTAAATTTAGAAATACATAAATAGTAGAATGGTTTGGGGTATTGTTGGATTAGCAGGAGGTCACAGGTTCGAGCCCGGGCATAGGCATTGTTTTTTTTTAAAGGCCTATTTTATGAGGTAGCCATCCTTATTATACTTATTATTATTTTTATTATTACTATCATAGGTATTAGTATTATTATTATTAGTATTATTAATATTATTATTAGTATTATCATAAAAATTATCATTTTTCAAATTATTACTATTAACGAAAGTATTTATATTAAAATTATCATTTTAAGTATTATCATTCATATTATCATTATTAACATTATTAACATTATTATTATTATTATTATTATTATTATTATTATTATTATTATTATTATTATTATTATTATTATTATTATATTTATTATTATTGTTATCCTCATTAGTAAAATTATTATTATTATTAACATTAATTATATAGATATTACATTTAACAAATTATTAATTTTTGATATAATACAAATTACAAATATATATATATATATATATATATATATATATATATATATATATATATATATATATATATATATATATATATATATATATATGTATGAATATTGATTATTTTACAAATTAACTATACGTAAGATATAACTGAAGATATAAAGTAAATATATGTAAATAACTACAACATTTAAAATATATATAAATATTATATAGAAGGAATTATGTGATTATATGTGTTAATATATATACATGATATAGGTTCGTAAATCCGAGGCCAACCCTGCACTTGTCCAGTGCCGTCATATGCATGATTGCTACGAAATACAGTATCGTGAGTTTCATTACTCCCTTTTTATATATATTTTTGGGACTGAGAATACATGCGCTGCTTTTATAACTGTTTTACGAAATAGACACAAGTACTTGAAACTACATTCTATGGTTGAATTATTATACTGGATATCACCCTTTTAGCTTGGTAGCCTAAGAATTTGGGAACAGACCCCCAAATTGACGCGAATCCTGAAGATAGATCTATGGACTTTGACACGTCCCATCCGGGTTACGGATGCTTTAGTACTTCAATTTTATATACAGATGAGTGTACGTATATATTGGGGATATTCTAGATGCATTTGTTAATGTCGGTTACCAGGTGTTCACCATATGAATGATTTTTAATTCGCAGGTTATGCGTACTATTTTGTACTCGGGTTACGTGTACAATTATATATCTGAAATCTTGTGGTCTATTAAAATGATGGAAATGAATGTTTATGATAAACTAATGAACTCACCAACCTTTTGGTTGACACTTGAAAGCATGTTTATTCTCAGGTTTGAAAGAAATCTTTCGCTGTGCATTTGCTCATTTAGAGATATTACTTGGAGTCATTCATGGCATATTTCAAAAGACGTTGCATTCAAGTCATTGAGTTCAATAAAGATTATTATTAAGAAGATAACAGATTAAGTCATTTATAGATTGGATATATTATGAAAGGGTATGCATGCCTTTCAATGAAATGAAAGTTTGTCTTTTAAAAACGAATGCAATGTTTGTAAAATGTAACATATAGAGGTCAAGTACCTCACGATGTAACAATATGTTATTGTATTCGTCCTTATAGATTAGGAAGGGTCATTTCAACAACTACTCTTAGCCACCTTCCATTGGCGATTTTCAAAAGTAACCACGTTACCTTCCTCATCTAGTTGACCAACCGAGATAAGCTTCATTTTTAACTTAGGAATAAACCTAACGTCCTTCAAAGTCCAATTAGAACCAAGAGTAGTATTCAATACAACATCTCATATGCCTTCAATTTCAAGCATTTTATTGTTTGCGAATCTTACCTTAACTTGATACGATCGAAAATTCTTCATCAAACTCCTAGTGGGTGAGGCATGAAATGAAGCTCCCGAATCCAAGATCCAAAACTCCACCAAATTTTCAACACTCGATAAAATTACGTCATCCGTATCTTCTGTGGTAAAGTTGGCACCTTTCGCTGGAGGATTCTTGCAATTTCTTTCAAAGTGCTCTTTTTGATTGAAACCCTAACAAATAGCTTCACTTCGGTCCTTTAATGGATATCTCTTCTTAGACTTCTTCCTACCCTTCTTTTCTCTAAGATCAATTTTTCTACCACGATTGTCAAGACTCAACAAAGATCCGGATGACGATTCCACCGAGTTTCTCCTACGAGTGTCTTCACCGAGAATCAAATCCCTAATACCTTCAAACGCTAGCTTAGTAGTTCCCGTAGAGCTACTAACCGCGGTAACCGTACCCGACTAACTTTCCGGTAATGATGAAAGCAAGATTAGTACTTTTAGTTCGTCATCAAACTTAATCTCTACCAATTCAAGCCTCTATAAGATGTTGTTAAACTCATTGATGTGATCCGTTACACTCACACCTTCCCTCATCTTCGTATTGAACAATTGCCACATAAGAAATACCTTATTAGAGGCGATAGATTTTTCATACAAGTTGGAGAGTGCCTTCAAACATGTGAACGTCGTCTTGTCATTCACAGCGTTGTACGCAACGTTCTTGGCAAGTGAAAGACGAATCGCACCCAAAGCTTGGCGATCCAAAAGAGACCAATCGCATCACTCATGCCTTCAAGGTTGATCTCCAACAAGGGTTGGTGTAGTTTCTTTTGATACAAGTAATCTTCAATTTGCGTCTTCCAAAAACCGAAGTCTTTTCCATCAAATATATCGATCCTAAATTTCTCGTCTTTCGCCATCTTTCCAAACTCGTAACCTTGTGCTCTTGATACCAATTGTCAGGATTTAGGACCCAACAATATGAGTGATTTCCAGAAAATTACTCTTTCCACAAAGACAAACGAAGACAATAACAAAGAAAATAAGAACGCAATAATTTAAGGTGGTTATATGTAATCAAGAGTTGATTACTTTAATCCAAGGACAAAACTAGAGAGATTTTATTGATATAATTCGTGATACAATGTGTGGGTTACATTAGGGTGCTTATATAGGAAAAACTCAACAAGGAAACAACTTAACGACCAAGAAAACTCGATTTTGAAAACTTTGATCGAACAGCTCTCGATTCGCGATCGCGAGAATCCGCAAGCATTCTATTTCACGATCGCCAGATATGTGTCTAGGGAATCTTCCAGTCGCGAACTCCATTTTCTCATACGCGAGTTCTGATCCATGCTATACTCACGATCACGATTTCTAGTCTCGCGATCACGAGTCTTCTGCTTCTTCGTTTTTGTTTAAGCTACTTCACTCCAACAAATAATTGTATTAACCCCCCCCCCCCCCCCCCCCCCCCCCCGGCTACCGTTATTGTTAGTTTGAAATCAACACTTAAGATTATCGACATAAATTTTGGCTTACGGATTGGTGTTTAAATTTGTATAGTTAATTTACATGTCTATGTTTGTTTCATCACTTGCTAAGACCATGCCACCCCTTGATAATTCTCCTTGTTCATTTTTTGTGGACCAATTAATTAATTTTCCACGAATAATTCGGAGGGAAAAGGATGGATGATACAAGGAGGTACTGATATTAATTAATTGTTCTAATCATATCATCTAGACAAAGCATCTCCAATGTTTAACAAGAGATGCCAAACATACATGTATCATGTATCTTGTGTAAACCACCATGTTACTTCGATTCTGTATCTTTGCATAAAGTACGCTTGAGTGTATTTGTGTTTGTGTATAGGCCTCGAAAAAGGAAAGGTGGTCACGGCCTGCCTAACACAAAATAACCATCGATCTACATCTTATATCCACGGCTCACTTTCCTAGCATAACTTCAACAAACATCATGTCTCTTGATTAAAGTTTATATATAAATGTCAATGAACTTTTTTTTATATTTATGTTTATAAATATGGGAGGCATTAGAAACGTTGGTCCACAATCTATCGCTAACTTATATGAATAAAATCTTTTAATTGCATTTGCGTTCATACTTACAACGTTACACACTCAAGGCCACTCACATAAAATTGTACCACAAGTAATGATTACAATTTAAAGCTACTAGTGAAGTACAAAGATCAATATGGATGCGTCTTTTTCTAACCTGCTATTCGACGATCTTTCCATTTATTTGCACCTTTATATCGTTTTTATGGAAAGCAAAAGCGATAAAGATATATGAATTAGTAATTCAAAAAGTAATATTTACACTACAACAATAGTAATACTTAATTTTGTGAATGTGAGGTATGATGTAATGTCTACACTACATGAGACGTTATAAGATTGGAAATTATGTACTTAAGATTTCTGTTAGCTATCGGTAGATTGTATTTCTTGATCCATCTAGCACGTTGCTAGTTTTTGTGACTATATTTTATCTGTTAAACATATTAGTTAGGCTCAAGTCGAATATATGAGCTTGAGTTTATTAGGGTTAATTGATGATTTGAGTTACTTTGTAATCTATAAATACCGTGTTATAATAAAGTTATGATCACGGAGTTTACATTGTCTTACATTATCGTGTAGTTGAGAAACTATCCTTTTATGGCCGGCTTTGGTCTTCATTCATGTTACAATAGATTAACATGCTATAATTATTAATCATATTGTGGTAGATATAATGAACTATCAATAAATTTGAATAATCAATTATGCTTTAGGAAAGAAATACAAATCTTTCTCCATGAAAAAGAAGTGTACATTGTATAACATAACAAAAGATCCAAAATTTTATTAGTTGGGTAACTAGAGAAAGGTATACGAGGGACAACCAAGGTTGGGGTGTATGATCATGACTATGTAAGATATGAGAGTGGGGCCCATCATAGTACTTAGTTTAAAGAAAAAAGAGCATCTAGCATATAGTGGTATATATATAGGCTTAGTAGGTGTAGGTTTTAGGTGGTGGCACTACTTACCATTGAAGCAAAAAGCCACTGGTGGATTTAAACAGCCATTCGGCATATATAAAAGCACCAGAAGTCGTTCGGTGTTAAATCTCAGTGTTGAATTTAATACTGGATTTAACACTGAGGTCAAAACAGAGGAAATGGTTCAGTATTAAATCTCAGTGTTAAATTATTATTTAATTATTTTTTAATACTTTTAATAATATTATTTAGTTTAATTATATATTAAAAATATAAAAACAAATGATATATAAAATAAATCAATGTCAAATTTAAATATTTATTATTATTTAATTAATTTAAATCTTTTTATTTATTAACTAACATACATATAAAATAAATAAGAATAAATTAAGAAAAAGTCCAACATTGTAAAACAAATTTGACCCAACTTTTAAAAAGTATTTGGCCCAAGTTAAAATATAAAATTTGACCCAACTTCACAAATTGATATACCCTAAAAAAAATGCGCCTTCTTTTTTTCATCTGCTTCTTCTTCTTTTTCATCTTTCTCTCCTCCTCCTCCATTAAACCTGCAAAATTACTTCAGATTAAGGAGTAAAAGAAGAAGAAGAAAATAACAGCGGATATTTTTCCAAAGGATTTTTTGTACAACGTTGCCTACATAATGGTGGCCACAGTTAAACTCATTTAACGCCGATTTAACGCCGAACCGGAGTCGTCAAAACCGCCGTCGCCGACGTTAAATTCCTTCGACTGTGAAAAATTGCATCGACTCCTGATGCTCTAACACTCATATAGATGTATAACTTTGTTACATACTTGAAACCCAAAATAGTCCACCGATCAGAGGTTTGAAAAATCTAGAAGATCATAATTCAGTCATCATAGTTTGCAAATTTGAGATCTTTCCTATTGATAAAAAGTTACTAGTAGTTAGTGACATAATTAATAAATCATATAGTCCAACAACATGTCCAACATATAAGTCCAAGAGTAAATCCTTTCTAAAACTAATTAGTGATAAAGGGACTTCAAACTTATATGCATACATTTGTTTTGTCCCATGGCCGATGTGGGATAACTTTCCAACACGCCCCCTCACATCGAGCCGTGATACGGTTGTAGAGATGACGACATGAAAGAGGCCTGATTGAATCTCTTTGTAGCGACGGCGGCACACACATGGGGGCCTGACTCGGACTCCCTTTGTAAAACCGCTTACCTAAGCTCTGATACCATGACATAATTAATAAATCGTATAGCCCAACAACATATCCAATATATAAGCCCAAGAGTCCATCCTTTTTAAAACCAATTGGTGATTGAGAGACTTCCCCTTAAACTTATATACATAAATTTGTTTTGTCACATGGTCGATGTGGGATAACTTCCCAACAGTTAGTTACATATATACAAATATATACAAAGCTATAGAGAAATAAAAAAAAAGGTAAAATCGACCATCTAATAGTCTTTCACTGATCGGGCGGTACATCTCACGAACCACAAGAGATATACGGAGTAAATGAAAATCGCATAACTCATAATTGATACAACGCTCTGATTGCACTTACGCGACTCCACTTTATGTTGCATGCATCTCAATCACTATATAAAGAGGGTCTACAAATTAGCCATAGAGAACTACTAAGTGAATGTTATGTATATATATATATATGTATATATATATATATATATATATATATATATATATATATGTATATATATATATGGGCAGGATCAATGGGTAAGCAACCAATCGTGGGGAAGGCGGGGGAAGTAAAAAAAATATTTTCGTTTTTTTTTTGGAATTTTTTTTCAGGCATCAAGATCACACGAAAATATGAACATTTACAAAAGACACTTCGTGATGAATGTTATTATTTAGGCGGGAAAATGATCGACAAAAATAACATTCAAGATAATATTGATCGTGAAGAATGTTAACGTTTTTTTTTTCTTCATGTTTTGTGAAGTAAAAATTAGCTCGATTTAGAGTTTAGGATTTAGGGTTTGGTGTTTTGGGTTTAGTCCCTAAACCCAAAACCCTAAACTCTAAACCGTTCGTGTTAAAAACTCAATTTAAATCCTAAATCTAAACCCTAAATCCAAAATTTCTAAACCCTAATATCTAAACCTTATAAACCCTAATATCTGAACCCTAATATCTAAAACCTTAACATACGCTCGAAAAACACGATAATTGTTATATATTACTTCTTCGAGCGTTTTCTCGCCAAAATAAAAACATTTATCACAAAGTGTCTTTATTAAATGTTCATATTTTCATCCAATCTATAATATTCATGATTAAAGTTTTTTCAAAAAACGAAAAAAAAAATTTGCTTCTCCCCGCTTCCCCCCGATTGGTTACCCTCCTCCTTGATCCTACCACTATATATATATATATATATATATATATATATACATATATATGGGCAGGATCAATGGGGAAATAACCAATCGGGGGGAAGTGGGGGAAGCAATTTTTTTCCCTTTTTTTTTGGAATTTTTTTTTCCGGCATCAAGATCACACGAAAATATGAACATTTAGGAAAGACACTTCGTGATGAATGTTATTATTTAAGCGAGAAAACGATCGACAAAAATATCATTCAAGATAATATTGTTCGTGAAGAATATGAACGTTTTTTTTCTTCATATTTTGTGAAGTAAAATTTAGCCCGATTTAGCCCTAATACCTAAACCCTATAAACCCTAATATCTAAACCCTAATATCTAAACCCTAATACCTAAAACCCTAATATCTAAACCCTAATATCTAAACCCTATAAACCCTAATATCTAAACCCTAATATCTAAACCCTAATACCTAAAACCCTAATATCTAAACCCTAATATCTAAACCCTAAACCCTAAACCCTAAACTCTAAATCGGGCTAAATTTTACTTCACAAAACATGAAAAAAGGACGTTCATATTCTTCACGAACAATATTATCTTGAATGTTATTTTTGTCGATCGTTTTCCCTCCTAAATAATAACATTCATCATGAAGTGTCTCTTTTAAATGTTCATATTTTCGTGTGATCTTGATGCCGGAAAAAAAAATTTCAAAAAAAACGAAAAAATAAAAATTTTTGCTTCCCCCGATTGGTTACTTCCCCATTGATCCTACCCCTATATATATATATATATATATATATATATATATATATATATAGGGAGAGGATCCAGTGAGAACTCAGCATGTGTGAGAACCTGAGAACTCCAATTCGAGCAATTTGGGTTAAATTCGAGCAATTTTTGGTGAAATTCGAGCAATTTTAGTGAAATTCGAGCAATTTTAGTGAAATTCGAGAAAAAAAAATTGGCGGGCGAGCAAAAATCAAGAAATTAGAGCAATTTTGGTGAAATTCGAGCAAAAAAAATGGCGGGCGAGCAAAAATGGTGAAATTCGAGCAAAAATGGGAGCTGCTGAAAATGTAGAACGGAAATTGTAGAACCGAATTTGTAGAACAGAAAAATGTAGAACATGTTCGAATTTCTCCAAATTTGTTCGAATTTCACTTGTTCTACATCAAAATCACTTGTTCTATAATTACGTAGTTCTATAAAAAAGATGCAAGTAGATGCATCTGTTCTTCATCTAAAAAAAACAGAGTATCCATTGTCTATCAATAAATTACAACTTACAACTTGCATATACGTGGGCCAAACTATTAAATTTCTTTCTCTTTGAATATTAACACTTACAACTTGAATATATATGGGTGAAAGAATGATGTAAAATCATCACGAACAGGTGCAACATACACAAATGAAGATAATCATTGATTTATCAAATTGTGCAATTTCATGTTATAAATCCTTCATGTAAGTTGCTCCACATCAACCATTAAACACTCGATCATCATCAATTAATGCTGAAACATCACAGAATTCTGCAATTAAATTGTTGACTACGAAGAACACTACGTTGACTTTCAGATCTGGAGCTCTATGATGTTGTACATTCGGATTTTATGAATCACGAAGCATCACGAAGTAATAAGGATTCAGTAAATCATTTCAATTCGATCTGAAACTATTTAATTTATGCCGGAGACCAAAATGGATAGAGACGAACACAAATGAATAACTCGAATCAATTCACCTTGCTAAAAACTTCAAATTTCAAAGGTGCCCCTAATTGCAATTGTAGGTGTAATCGGAAGAATTGAGATAATTGGGGAAAGGAAATTGGGGATAAAAGAAATTAGGTTATTATAAGCAATTTCATTTGTATCTGAAAAATTGTTCGACCTAGCCAAGAAAAGTTCGTCCGCCAAAATTTTTTGCTCGACTTAGTAGTTCTCAGAGTTCTCACAAAAAAAAATTTTCATTTGATCCCTCTACTATATATATATATATATATATATAAAATCTTTGTGTGTTGCATACTAGCATATATATTTGTATCATGTGAAATAAGTGAGACGGTGAAAATAATTAAAGTTGAACATTGATAAGCAAAGTACTATTTAGTAGTACATGATATCCAGCACTATATATGTAAAATGGTGGTTGCAACTGATCAAATGATCCTAATTAGAGCTAGGTACAGGCAAGAAGGAAGGGTTGTTAGTAATAGCAGCAATTCATGCAGGCTGATGATCAGACAACAATAACGACATTTGGACTTTTCTTCATAAAAAGCTCTTCTTTTTCACTGCACCATTCATGTTTTGTCCTCATTCTTTCACCTTCCATTTTCAGCCAATCTTTTCTTTAACTTATTTAATTA
Organism: Rutidosis leptorrhynchoides; assembly: GCF_046630445.1. Taxonomy (NCBI): domain Eukaryota; kingdom Viridiplantae; phylum Streptophyta; class Magnoliopsida; order Asterales; family Asteraceae; genus Rutidosis; species Rutidosis leptorrhynchoides. The sequence goes on along the minus strand of NC_092337.1, from coordinate 439,359,591 downwards.
TTATTTAATTCAATTATAATTATTAAATTAATTCTGTTATTATTATTTTTAATATTAATATTGTTACTTGATAGTAGTACGGAGTAATAGTAAATGGAAGCATGATTTTGAATTCAGAATTGAGGTTTAGAGACTACCTTTGATCAATTCATGTGTGCGTGCTGCTCATCTGAGTTGCCTTTTTCAGGTCAATAATTCAAAAAGTAAATATTATAGCCTAACTGTATAATTTGCCTACATATTTTGCCGCCTATTTTCATTAATCTCAACTTATTATTCCTTTATGAATTTGATACTCCATCCTCCCAATTTGATAATTCACTCTTAGTTTACTTTTTTTTATTATCTTAAAACATTAATTGTTTCGAATTTAAAATATATTACTCCGTAGGAAAGTTCTATCCTTTACAAAAAGATCGTTTGTTTACATAAACAAAATAATTAAGTAGACAATATCAAATTGCGGCCAAAAATTTGAAATTAATAATCGAAATTGAAATGTTTTAAAAAGTTAATTACTACTTGATTCATGCGTTATTCTTTTCCATCCAAAAAATGTGGATGATAGGAGCCGTAATTCTCAGGGTCGTCTCAATGATCTTGAGGACTCTATTCGAGACATAAAAACTGAGCCCCTTATACATATTAAATTTTTTAATACATATAAAAAGATAATACTATTATAATTATCAAAAATTATCAAAACAAGAGTAACAATTTATTTTATTCAAAAGTAATTGTCATTTCAATAATATTCCGTTAATATATATTAAACTAGCTATTATTTGTTAAAAATTTTAACCTCGTTCAGTTACACTCGCACATGTACCGAAGATGCCCCTGATAATTCTCCCACTCCATTACTTCTAGGAAGTAGAATAACAAGAGAAGCAAATTAGTAACTTTTTTTATGTTTTGTGTGTATGATAAGCATAGTATTTACAAGTGTGGGTACAAAAAAATTTCAGTTATTTATGTAAAATTAGCTTGTTGGTTTATAATTGATGTAGCTATCAAAAATTAAAATATTACGAGTATATTTCACTATAACAAAAGTTTAAAAAAGTTTTTTCCTTCCTAGATACTATTACGACTTTTTTAGCATTTATTTATTTATATAAAGCAAAAGATATAACTGTGACAGGTGATTGCACATGTTAATCTTTAAGCAATATATAGGAGTTAAATAAAGTAAGTAGTAAGTTTAAAAATGTTTGAGCCTAGTTTCTGCCAACTTCCCAACAGTATGCCTATTTTAGTTATATAAAGGTTAGAATAATCATAGGTACCCTCTTTTGCTGGTTAGCTGGGGTTTGCTGCTGCTTCTTTTTATACATATTTTGTTAAATTATTTTTTATTTAGTATTCATATTTATAGGCATAGGCATATATAAAATAAGTAGGTTTTTGCTAATGTACGTAAATAGCCAAAATAATAATACTCTATTACTAATACCCTCACACTACTGCAATTTTTTTACTGGAGGCTAGTTTTTTGGAAAGATGGATATTATATTATATTTATATTTATTAAATAATAATCAGACGTCTTAAACTTATCAAACAAATGTTTTGAAACTGGAAACATGGACCATACGGTATTTGTTTAAGATATCGCTTTCAATATCAACGTGAAGAAAATATAAATGTAACTTATGGAGCTTTAGCACACCGCTTAAGATTTTAATTATACAAGTTAGGAGAATGATAATCAAACTTGCTACTCCGTATATCTATTATGATTTCAAATTTATAACTCATTTTTACCCATTAATAAAATCTCATACCAAATTTTAATATGAAAAGTTTATATAAAATGATTTGTTTTAACTTTGTAGTTAATTCTGTTGAGAAGTTATCCTACATCGGTCATGGACAAAAACAAATGTATGCATATAAGTCAAATGATAAGTCAAATGAGAAGTACATCTATCACCAATTGATTTTAGAAAAGGATGGACTCTTGGACTTATATGTTGTACATGTTGTTGGACTATACGATTTATCAATTATGTCAAGATATCAGAGCTTAGGTGGACGGTTTGTTCTACAGCGAGTCCGAGTCAGGCCCCATATGTGTGCCGCCGTCGCTACAAAGAGATTGAGTCAGGCCTTCTTCTTGCCGCCATCTCTACAACCGTTCCACTCCTCGATGTGAAGGGGCGTGTTGGGAAGTTATCCCACATTAGTCATGGACAAAAACAAATGTATGCATATAAGACTAAAGGAGAAGTCCCTCTATCACCAATTGGTTTTAGAAAAGGATGGACTCTTGGACTTATGTGTTGTGCATGTTGTTAGACTATAAAATTTATTAATTCTGTCATGGTATCAGAGCTCAGGTAAACGGTTTTACAAAGCGAGTCCGAGTCAGGCCCCCATGTGTGTGCCGCCGTCGCCACAAAGAGATTGAGTCATGACTTCTTCTTGTCGTCATCTCTACAACCGTTCCACGCCTCGATGTGAGGGGGCGTGTTGGGAAGTTATCCCACATCAGTCATGGACAAAAACAAATGCATGCATATAAGTCAAAGGAGAAGTCCCTCTATCACCAATTGGTTTTAGAAAATGATGGACTCTTGGACTTATATGTTGTACATGTTGTTGGGATATACGATTTATTAATTCTGTCATGGTATCAGAGCTTAGGTGGACGGTTTGTTCTAAAGCGAGTCCGAGTCAGGCCCCCATGAGTGTGTCGCCGTCTGAAATGTCCCGTTCTTATTGATTAAAAACGTTCCATATTAATTGATTTCGTTGCGAGGTTTTGACCTCTATATGAGACGTTTTTCAAAGACTGCATTCATTTTTAAAACAAACCATAACCTTTATTTCATAAATAAAGGTTTAAAAGCTTTACGTAGATTATCAAATAATGATAATCTAAAATATCATGTTTACACACGACCATTACATAATGGTTTACAATACAAATATGTTACATCGAAATCAGTTTCTTGAATGCAGTTTTTACACAATATCATACAAACATGGACTCCAAATCTTGTCCTTATTTTAGTATGCAACAGCGGAAGCTCTTAGTATTCACCTGAGAATAAACATGCTTTAAACGTCAACAAAAATGTTGGTGAGTTATAGGTTTAACCTATATATATCAAATCGTAACAATAGACCACAAGATTTCATATTTCAATACACATCCCATACATAGAGATAAAAATCATTCATATGGTGAACACCTGGTAACCGACATTAACAAGATGCATATATATAAGAATATCCCCATCATTCCGGGACACCCTTCGGTTATGATATAAATTTCGAAGTACTAAAGCATCCAGTACTTTGGATGGGGTTTGTTAAGCCCAATAGATCTATCTTTAGGATTCGCGTCAATTAGGGTGTCTGTTCCCTAATTCTTAGATTACCAGACTTAATAAAAAGGGGCATATTCGATTTCGATAATTCAACCATAGAATGTAGTTTCACGTACTTGTGTCTATTTTGTAAATCATTTATAAAACCTGCATGTATTCTCATCCCAAAAATATTAGATTTTTAAAAGTGGGACTATAACTCACTTTCACAGATTTTTACTTCGTCGGGAAGTAAGACTTGGCCACTGGTTGATTCACGAACCTATAACAATATATACATATATATCAAAGTATGTTCAAAATATATTTATAACACTTTTAATATATTTTGATGTTTTAAGTTCATTAAGTCAGCTGTCCTCGTTAGTAACCTACAACTAGTTGTCCACAGTTAGATGTACAGAAATAAATCGATAAATATTATCTTGAATCAATCCACGACCTAGTGTATACGTATCTCAGTATTGATCACAACTCAAACTATATATATTTTGGAATCAACCTCAACCCTGTTTAGCTAACTCCAACATTCACATATAGAGTGTCTATGGTTGTTCCGAAATATATATAGATGTGTCGACATGATAGGTCGAAACATTGTATACGTGTCTATGGTATCTCAATATTACATAATATACAATACAGGTTGATTAAGTTATGGTTGGAATAGATTTGTTACCAATTTTCACGTAGCTAAAATGAGAAAAATTATCCAATCTTGTTTTACCCATAACTTCTTCATTTTAAATCCGTTTTGAGTGAATCAAATTGCTATGGTTTCATATTGAACTCTATTTTATGAATCTAAACAGAAAAAGTACAGGTTTATAGTCGGAAAAATAAGTTACAAGTCATTTTTGTAAAGGTAGTCATTTCAGTCGAAAGAACGACGTCTAGATGACCATTTTAGAAAACATACTTCCACTTTGAGTTTAACCATAATTTTTGGATATAGTTTCATGTTCATAATAAAAATAATTTTCTCAGAATAACAACTTTTAAATCAAAGTTTATCATAGTTTTTAATTAACTAACCCAAAACAGCCCGCGGTGTTACTACGACGGCGTAAATCCGGTTTTACGGTGTTTTTCGTGTTTCCAGGTTTTAAATCATTAAGTTAGCATATCATATAGATATAGAACATGTGTTTAGTTGATTTTAAAAGTCAAGTTAGAAGGATTAACTTTTGTTTGCGAACAAGTTTAGAATTAACTAAACTATGTTCCAGTGATTACAAGTTTAAACCTTCGAATAAGATATCTTTATATATATGAATCGAATGATGTTATGAACATCATTACTACCTTAAGTTTCTTAGATAAACCTACTGGAAAAGAGAAAAATGGATCTAGCTTCAATGGATCCTTGGATGGCTCGAAGTTCTTGAAGCAGAATCATGACACGAAAACAAGTTCAAGTAAGATCATCACTTGAAATAAGATTGTTATAGTTATAGAAATTGAACCAAAGTTTGAATATGATTATTACCTTGTATTAGAATGATAACCTACTGTAAGAAACAAAGATTTCTTGAGGTTGGATGATCACCTTACAAGATTGGAAGTGAGCTAGCAAACTTGAAAGTATTCTTGATTTTATGTAACTAGAACTTGTAGAATATATGAAGAACACTTAGAACTTGAAGATAGAACTTGAGAGAGATCAATTAGATGAAGAAAATTGAAGAATGAAAGTGTTTGTGGGTGTTTTTGGTCGTTGGTGTATGGATTAGATTTAAAGGATATGTAATTTTGTTTTCATGTAAATAAGTCATGAATGATTACTCATATTTTTGTAATTTTATGAGATATTTCATGCTAGTTTCCAAATGATGGTTCCCATATGTGTTAGGTGACTCACATGGGCTGCTAAGAGCTGATCATTGGAGTGTATATACTAATAGTACATACATCTAAAAGCTGTGTATTGTACGAGTACGAATACGGGTGCATACGAGTAGAATTGTTGATGAAACTGAACGAGGATGTAATTGTAAGCATTTTTGTTAAGTAGAAGTATTTTGATAAGTGTATTGAAGTCTTTCAAAAGTGTATAAATACATATTAAAACACATGTATATACATTTTAACTGAGTCGTTAAGTCATCGTTAGTCGTTACATGTAAGTATTGTTTTGAAACCTTTAGGTTAACGATCTTGTTAAATGTTGTTAACCCAATGTTTATAATATCAAATGAGATTTTAAATTATTATATTATCATGATATTATCATGTATGAATATCTCTTAATATGATATATATACATTAAATGTCTTTACAACGATAATCGTTACATATATGTCTCGTTTAAAAATCATTAAGTTAGTAGTCTTGTTTTTACATATGTAGTTCATTGTTAATATACTTAATGATATGTTTACTTATCATAGTATCATGTTAACTATATATATATCCATATATATGTCATCATATAGTTTTTACAAGTTTTAACGTTCGTGAATCACCGGTCAACTTGGGTGGTCAATTGTCTATATGAAACATATTTCAATTAATCAAGTCTTAACAAGTTTGATTGCTTAACATGTTGGAAACATTTAATCATGTAAATATCAATCTCAATTAATATATATAAACATGGAAAAGTTCGGGTCACTACAGTACCTACCCGTTAAATAAATTTCGTCCCGAAATTTTAAGCTGTTGAATGTGTTGACGAATCTTCTGGAAATAGATGCGGGTATTTCTTCTTCATCTGATCTTCACACTCCCAGGTGAACTCGGGTCCTCTACGAGCATTCCATCGAACCTTAACAATTGGTATCTTGTTTTGCTTAAGTCTTTTAACCTCACGATCCATTATTTCGACGGGTTCTTCGATGAATTGGATTTTTTCGTTGATTTGTATTTCATCTAACGGAATAGTGAGATCTTCTTTAGCAAAACATTTCTTCAAATTCGAGACGTGGAAAGTGTTATGTACAGCCGCGAGTTGTTGAGGTAACTCAAGTCGGTAAGCTACTGGTCTGACACGATCAATAATCTTGAATGGTCCAATATACCTTGGATTTAATTTCCCTCGTTTACCAAATCGAACAACGCCTTTCCAAGGTGCAACTTTAAGCATGACCATCTCTCCAATTTCAAATTCTATATCTTTTCTTTTAATGTCAGCGTAGCTCTTTTGTCGACTTTGGGCGGTTTTCAACCATTGTTGAATTTGGATGATCTTCTCGGTAGTTTCTTGTATAATCTCCGGACCTGTAATCTGTCTATCCCCCACTTCACTCCAACAAATCAGAGACCTGCACTTTCTACCATAAAGTGCTTCAAACGGTGCCATCTCAATGCTTGAATGGTAGCTGTTGTTATAGGAAAATTCTGCTAATGGTAGATGTCGATCCCAACTGTTTCCGAAATCAATAACACATGCTCGTAGCATGTCTTCAAGCGCTTGTATCGTCCTTTCGCTCTGCCCATCAGTTTGTGGATGATAGGCAGTACTCATGTCTAGACGAGTTCCTAATGCTTGCTGCAATGTCTGCCAGAATCTTGAAATAAATCTGCCATCCCTATCAGAGATAATAGAGATTGGTATTCCATGTCTGGAGACGACTTCCTTCAAATACAGTCGTGCTAACTTCTCCATCTTGTCATCTTCTCTTATTGGCAGGAAGTGTGCTGATTTGGTGAGACGATCAACTATTACCCAAATAGTATCAAAACCACTTGCAGTCCTTGGCAATTTAGTGATGAAATCCATGGTAATGTTTTCCCATTTCCATTCCGGGATTTCGGGTTGTTGAAGTAGACCTGATGGTTTCTGATGCTCAGCTTTGACCTTAGAACACGTCAAACATTCTCCTACGTATTTAGCAACATCGGCTTTCGTACCCGGCCACCAAAAATATTTCCTGAGATCCTTGTACATCTTCCCCGTTCCAGGATGTATTGAGTATCTGGTTTTATGAGCTTCTCTAAGTACCATTTCTCTCATATCTCCAAATTTTGGTACCCAAATCCTTTCAGCCCTATACCGGGTTCCGTCTTCCCGAATATTAAGATGTTTCTCCGATCCTTTGGGTATTTCATCCTTTAAATTTCCCTCTTTTAAAACTCCTTGTTGCGCCTCCTTTATTTGAGTAGTAAGGTTATTATGAATCATTATATTCATAGATTTTACTCGAATGGGTTCTCTGTCCTTCCTGCTCAAGGCATCGGCTACCACATTTGCCTTCCCCGGGTGGTAACGAATCTCAAAGTCGTAATCATTCAATAATTCAATCCACCTACGCTGCCTCATATTCAGTTGTTTCTGATTAAATATGTGTTGAAGACTTTTGTGGTCGGTATATATAATACTTTTGACCCCATATAAGTAGTGCCTCCAAGTCTTTAATGCAAAAACAACCGCGCCTAATTCCAAATCATGCGTTGTATAATTTTGTTCGTGAATCTTCAATTGTCTAGACGCATAAGCAATCACCTTCGTTCGTTGCATTAATACACAACCGAGACCTTGCTTTGATGCATCACAATAAATCACAAAATCATCATTCCCTTCAGGCAATGACAATATAGGTGCCGTAGTTAGCTTTTTCTTCAATAACTAAAACGCTTTCTCTTGTTCATCATTCCATTCAAATTTCTTCCCTTTATGCGTTAATGCAGTCAAGGGTTTTGCTATTCTGGAAAAGTCTTGGATGAACCTTCTGTAGTAACCAGCTAGTCCTAAAAACTGGCGTATGTGTTTCGGAGTTTTCGGGGTTTCCCACTTTTCAACAGTTTCTATCTTTGCCGGATCCACCTTAATACCTTCTTTGTTCACTATGTGACCGAGGAATTGAACTTCTTCCAACCAAAATGCACACTTTGAAAACTTAGCGTACAATTCTTCCTTCCTCAATACTTCTAACACCTTTCTCAAATGTTCACCGTGTTCTTGGTCATTCTTTGAGTAAATAAGTATGTCATCAATGAAAACAATGACAAACTTGTCAAGGTATGGTCCACACACTCGGTTCATAAGGTCCATGAACACAGCTGGTGCATTAGTTAAACCAAACGGCATGACCATAAACTCGTAATGACCGTAACGTGTTCTGAAAGCAGTCTTTGGAATATCATCTTCTTTCACCCGCATTTGATGATACCCGAAACGTAAGTCAATCTTTGAATAAACAGACGAGCCTTGTAGTTGATCAAATAAGTAGTCAATTCTCGGTAGTGGGTAGCGGTTCTTGATGGTAAGTTTGTTCAACTCTCGGTAGTCGATACACAACCTGAATGTACCATCTTTCTTCTTGACAAACAAAACAGGAGCTCCCCACGGTGATGTGCTTGGTCGAATGAAACCATGCTCTAAAAGTTCTTGTAATTGGCTTTGCAGTTCTTTCATCTCGCTGGGTGCGAGTCTGTAAGGAGCATGAGCTATTGGTGCAGCTCCTGGTACAAGATCTATTTGAAAATCAACGGATCGATGTGGGGGTAATCCCGGTAATTCTTTCGGAAATACATCGGGGAATTCTTTTGCAATGGGAACATCATTGATGCTCTTTTCTTCAGTTTGTACTTTCTCGATGTGTGCTAGAACAGCATAGCAACCTTTTCTTATTAGTTTTTGTGCCTTCAAATTACTAATAAGATGTAGCTTCGTGTTGCCCTTTTATCCGTACACCATTAAGGGTTTTCCTTTTTCTCGTATAATGCGAATTGCATTTTTGTAACAAACGATCTCTGCTTTCACTTCTTTCAACCAGTCCATACCGATTATCACATCAAAACTCCCTAACTCTACTGGTATCAAGTCAATCTTAAATGTTTCGCTAACCAGTTTAATTTCTCGATTCCGACATATATTATCTGCTGAAATTAATTTACCATTTGCTAATTCGAGTAAAAATTTACTATCCAAAGGCGTCAATGGACAACTTAATTTAGCACAAAAATCTCTACTCATATAGCTTCTATCCGCACCCGAATCAAATAAAACGTAAGCAGATTTATTGTCAATAAGAAACGTACCCGTAACAAGCTCCGGGTCTTCCTGTGCCTCTGCCGCATTAATATTGAAAACTCTTCCGCGGCCTTGTCCATTCGTGTTCTCCTGGTTCGGGCAATTTCTAATAATGTGGCCCGGTTTTCCACATTTATAACAAACTACATTGGCATAACTTGCTCCGACACTACTTGCTCCGCCATTACTCGTTCCGACACCATTTGTTCCTTTCGTTCTATTAACCCCTGGTCCGTAGACCTCACACTTCGCCGCGCTATGACCATTTCTTTTACACTTGTTGCAAAATTTGGTGCAGAACCCCGAGTGATACTTTTCACACCTTTGGCATAGCTGCTTCTGATTGTTGTTGTTGTTGCGGTTATTATTGTTGTTGGGATGATTGTTGTAGTTGCTGTTGTTGTTGTTGTTGTTGTTGGGCCGTTTGTTGTAGTTGCGATTGTTGGGGTAATTGTTGCGATTATTGTTGTAATTGCTGTTGTTGTTGTATTGGTGATTCTTATCACCGTTTTCCTCCCACTTTCTTTTGACTTGCTTCACATTGGTCTCTTCAGCAGTCTATTCTTTAATTCTTTCTTCAATCTGGTTCACTAGTTTGTAAGCCATTCTACATGCCTGTTGTATGGAGGCGGGCTCGTGTGAACTTATATCTTCTTGGATTCTTTCCGGTAATCCTTTCACAAACGCGTCGATCTTCTCTTCCTCATCTTCGAATGCTCCCGGACACAATAAGCACAATTCTGTGAATCGTCTTTCGTACGTGGTAATATCAAATCCTTGGGTTCGTAACCCTCTAAGTTCTGTCTTGAGCTTATTGACCTCGGTTCTGGGACGGTACTTCTGGTTCATCAAGTGCTTGAATGCTGACCACGGTAGTGCGTACGCATCGTCTTGTCCCACTTGCTCTAGATAGGTATTCTACCATGTTAACGCAGAACCTGTGAAGGTATGCGTAGCGTACTTCACTTTGTCCTCTTCAGTACACTTACTTATGGCAAACACCGATTCGACCTTCTCAGTCCACCGTTTCAATCCGATCGGTCCTTCGGTTCCATCAAATTCCAAAGGTTTGCAGGCAGTGAATTCTTTGTAGGTGCATCCTACACGATTTCCTGTACTGCTAGATCCAAGGTTATTGTTGGTATGTAGCGCAGCCTGTACTACGGCTATGTTTGAAGCTAGAAAAGTACGGAATTCCTCTTCATTCATATTCACGGTGTGTCGAGTAGTCGGTGCCATTTCCTTCAAAATAGTCAAATGGAACAAGTTAATCATACAGAATATTAAGAGTAGTTAATAGTATTTCGTAGCATAATATGAACTCATTTATAAAAGCTTTTTCTTCATATTAGCGTTTTATAAGTTTAAATTCGGGTAGTACCTACCCGTTAAGTTCATACTTAGTAGCTAATATACAATTCAACTACTACAATTCTATATGAAAAACTGATTATAATAATATTTCGCGTTCAAACTTTTTCACAATATTTTACAAACTTACAATACCGCTTGTTTTACATATAGCATGAAATATAGCACACAATAAATTTGATACAAGATGGTTGTGAAGATAATTCTAGCTAGTACACAAGTCGTTCAGCAAAGGCAATAAAGACACGTAATTCATACGTCCAGAAACAAGTCATGCATTCTAGTTTTACTAGGATTACTTCCCATCCTTGGTCTTGTGGAACATAACCGTTATGGCCGTTGATAAGACAGCGTGTTGTAACGTCGTCAAAGGGACGAGGGTTACGTAATGTCCAACAGTCCCGTAACAATCTAAAAACCTCATTTCTTACCCCAATTACCGACTCCGTCACTTGTGGGAACGTTTTGTTTAATAGTTGTAGCCCAATGTTCTTGTTCTCACTTTGTTGAGAAGCGAACATTACTAATCCGTAAGCATAACATGCTTCTTTATGTTGCATGTTAGCCGCTTTTTCTAAATCACGAAGTCCAATATTCGGATATTTTGAGTCAAAATAATTTCTTAACCCATTGTGTAAAATAGCATTTGGGTTCCCCGCAATATATGCGTCAAAGTAAACACATCGTAACTTATGGATTTCCCAATGTGATATCCCCCATCTTTCGAACGAAAGCCTTTTATAAATCAAGGCATTCTTGGAACGTTCTTCGAATGTCTTACAAACTGATATCGCCTTAAATAGTTGTGCCGAGGAATTCTGACCGACTCTAGACAAGATTTCATCAATCATGTCTCCGGGTAGGTCTCTTAAAATATTGGGTTGTCTATCCATTTTGTGTTTTTATACTGTAAAATAGACAAGAGTTAGATTCATAAAAAAATACTTATTAATACAAGCAATTTTTACATATATCATAAAGCATAAGCACACTATATTACATATATTACACCACACGAATACAACTATCTTATTCCGACTCGCTCGTTTCATCTTGTTCGATTTTAGTTTGTTTTGCCAAGTTTTTAGGGATATACGATGTTCCCCTAATACGAGCCGTCGTTGTCCACATTGGTTTAGAAAAACCTGGTGGTTTAGAGGTTCCCGGGTCATTGTTACAACTTAAGGACTTCGGGGGTTGACGATACATATAAAGTTCATCGGGGTTGGAATTAGATTTCTCTATTTTTATGCCCTTTCCCTTATTATTTTCTTTTGCCTTTTTAAATTCAGTTGGGGTAATTTCTATAACATCATCGGAATTCTCATCGGAATCCGATTCATCGGAGAATTGGTAATCCTCCCAATATTTTGCTTCCTTGGCGGGAACACCATTGACCATAATTAACCTTGGTCGGTTGGTTGAGGATTTTCTTTTACTTAACCGTTTTATTATTTCCCCTACCGGTTCTATTTCTTCATCCGGTTCAGATTCTTCTTCCGGTTCCGATTCTTCTTCCGGTTCCGACTCTTCTTCCGGTTCCTCTTCGGGAACTTGTGAATCAGTCCACGAATCATTCCAATTTACATTTGACTCTTCATTATTATTAGGTGAGTCAATGGGGCTTGTTCTAGAGGTAGACATCTATCACATAATATCAAACGCGTTAAGAGATTAATATATCACATAATATTCACATGTTAAAAATATATAGTTTCCAACAAAATTTGTTAAGCAATCATTTTTAAAGAAAACACGGTCGAAGTCCAGACTCACTAATGCATCCTAACAAACTCGATAAGACACGCTAATGCAAATTTTCTAGTTCTCTAAGACCAACGCTCAGATACCAACTGAAATGTCCCGTTCTTATTGATTAAAAACGTTCCATATTAATTGATTTCGTTGCGAGGTTTTGACCTCTATATGAGACGTTTTTCAAAGACTGCATTCATTTTTAAAACAAACCATAACCTTTATTTCATAAATAAAGGTTTAAAAGCTTTACGTAGATTATCAAATAATGATAATCTAAAATATCATGTTTACACACGACCATTACATAATGGTTTACAATACAAATATGTTACATCGAAATCAGTTTCTTGAATGCAGTTTTTACACAATATCATACAAACATGGACTCCAAATCTTGTCCTTATTTTAGTATGCAACAGCGGAAGCTCTTAGTATTCACCTGAGAATAAACATGCTTTAAACGTCAACAAAAATGTTGGTGAGTTATAGGTTTAACCTATATATATCAAATCGTAACAATAGACCACAAGATTTCATATTTCAATACACATCCCATACATAGAGATAAAAATCATTCATATGGTGAACACCTGGTAACCGACATTAACAAGATGCATATATATAAGAATATCCCCATCATTCCGGGACACCCTTCGGATATGATATAAATTTCGAAGTACTAAAGCATCCGGTACTTTGGATGGGGTTTGTTAAGCCCAATAGATCTATCTTTAGGATTCGCGTCAATTAGGGTGTCTGTTCCCTAATTCTTAGATTACCAGACTTAATAAAAAGGGGCATATTCGATTTCGATAATTCAACCATAGAATGTAGTTTCACGTACTTGTGTCTATTTTGTAAATCATTTATAAAACCTGCATGTATTCTCATCCCAAAAATATTAGATTTTTAAAAGTGGGACTATAACTCACTTTCACAGATTTTTACTTCGTCGGGAAGTAAGACTTGGCCACTGGTTGATTCACGAACCTATAACAATATATACATATATATCAAAGTATGTTCAAAATATATTTACAACACTTTTAATATATTTTGATGTTTTAAGTTCATTAAGTCAGCTGTCCTCGTTAGTAACCTACAACTAGTTGTCCACATTTAGATGTACAGAAATAAATCGATAAATATTATCTTGAATCAATCCACGACCCAGTGTATACGTATCTCAGTATTGATCACAACTCAAACTATATATATTTTGGAATCAACCTCAACCCTGTATAGCTAACTCCAACATTCACATATAGAGTGTCTATGGTTGTTCCGAAATATATATAGATGTGTCGACATGATAGGTCGAAACATTGTATACGTGTCTATGGTATCTCAAGATTACATAATATACAATACAAGTTGATTAAGTTATGGTTGGAATAGATTTGTTACCAATTTTCACGTAGCTAAAATGAGAAAAATTATCCAATCTTGTTTTACCCATAACTTCTTCATTTTAAATCCGTTTTGAGTGAATCAAATTGCTATGGTTTCATATTGAACTCTATTTTATGAATCTAAACAGAAAAAGTACAGGTTTATAGTCAGAAAAATAAGTTACAAGTCATTTTTGTAAAGGTAGTCATTTCAGTCGAAAGAACGACGTCTAGATGACCATTTTAGAAAACATACTTCCACTTTGAGTTTAACCATAATTTTTGGATATAGTTTCATGTTCATAATAAAAATAATTTTCTCAGAATAACAACTTTTAAATCAAAGTTTATCATAGTTTTTAATTAACTAACCCAAAACAGTCCGCGGTGTTACTACGACGGCGTAAATCCTGTTTTACGGTGTTTTTCGTGTTTCCAGGTTTTAAATCATTAAGTTAGCATATCATATAGATATAGAACATGTGTTTAGTTGATTTTAAAAGTCAAGTTAGAAGGATTAACTTTTGTTTGCGAACAAGTTTAGAATTAACTAAACTATGTTCTAGTGATTACAAGTTTAAACCTTCGAATAAGATAGCTTTATATATATGAATCGAATGATGTTATGAACATCATTACTACCTTAAGTTCCTTGGATAAACCTACTGGAAAAGAGAAAAATGGATCTAGCTTCAATGGATCCTTGGATGGCTCGAAGTTCTTGAAGCAGAATCATGACAAGAAAACAAGTTCAAGTAAGATCATCACTTGAAATAAGATTGTTATAGTTATAGAAATTGAACCAAAGTTTGAATATGATTATTACCTTGTATTAGAATGATAACCTACTGTAAGAAACAAAGATTTCTTGAGGTTGGATGATCACCTTACAAGATTGGAAGTGAGCTAGCAAACTTGAAAGTATTCTTGATTTTATGTAACTAGAACTTGTAGAATATATGAAGAACACTTAGAACTTGAAGATAGAACTTGAGAGAGATCAATTAGATGAAGAAAATTGAAGAATGAAAGTGTTTGTAGGTGTTTTTGGTCGTTGGTGTATGGATTAGATTTAAAGGATATGTAATTTTGTTTTCATGTAAATAAGTCATGAATGATTACTCATATTTTTGTAATTTTATGAGATATTTCATGCTAGTTGCCAAATGATGGTTCCCACATGTGTTAGGTGACTCACATGGGCTATTAAGAGCTGATCATTGGAGTGTTTATACTAATAGTACATACATCTAAAAGCTGTGTATTGTACGAGTACGAATACGGGTGCATACGAGTAGAATTGTTGATGAAACTGAACGAGGATGTAATTGTAAGCATTTTTGTTAAGTAGAAGTATTTTGATAAGTGTATTGAAGTCTTTCAAAAGTGTATAAATACATATTAAAACACTACATGTATATACATTTTAACTGAGTCGTTAAGTCATCGTTAGTCGTTACATGTAAGTATTGTTTTGAAACCTTTAGGTTAACGATCTTGTTAAATGTTGTTAACCCAATGTTTATAATATCAAATGAGATTTTAAATTATTATATTATCATGATATTATCATGTATGAATATCTCTTAATATGATATATATACATTAAATGTCTTTACAACGATAATCGTTACATATATGTCTCGTTTAAAAATCATTAAGTTAGTAGTCTTGTTTTTACATATGTAGTTCATTGTTAATATACTTAATGATATGTTTAATTATCATAGTATCATGTTAACTATATATATATATATATCCATATATATGTCATCATATAGTTTTTACAAGTTTTAACGTTCGTGAATCACCGGTCAACTTGGGTGGTCAATTGTCTATATGAAACATATTTCAATTAATCAAGTCTTAACAAGTTTGATTGCTTAACATGTTGGAAACATTTAATCATGTAAATATCAATCTCAATTAATAGATATAAACATGGAAAAGTTCGGGTCACTACACCGTCGCTACAAAGAGATTGAGTCAGGCCTTCTTCTTGTATCCATCTCTACAACCGTTCCACGCCTCGATGTAAGGGGGCGTGTTGGGAAATTATCCCAAATCGGTCATGGACAAAAACAAATGTATGCATATAAGTCAAAGGGGAAGTCCCTCTATCACCAATTGGTTTTACAAAAGGATGGACTCTTAGACTATATGTTGTGCATGTTGTTAGACTATACGATTTATCAATTCTGTCATGTTGGGAAATTATCCCACATCAGTCATGGACAAAAACAAATGTATGCATATAAGTCAAAGGGGAAGTCCCTCTATCACCAATTGATTTTAGAAAATGATGGACTCTTAGACTATGTGTTGTGCATGTTGTTACACTATATACGAATTCTCAATTCTGTCATGCTATCAGAGCTTTGGTGGACGGTTTGTTCTACAGCGAGTCCGAGTCAGGCCCCCATGTGTGTACCGCCGTCGCTACAAAGAGATTGAGTCGGGCCTTCTTTTTGCCGCCATCTCTACAACTGTTCCACGCCTCGATGTGAGGGGCGTGTTGGGAAGTTATCCCACATCGGTCATGAAATGTCCCGTTCTTATTGATTAAAAACGTTCCATATTAATTGATTTCGTTGCGAGGTTTTGACCTCTATATGAGACGTTTTTCAAAGACTGCATTCATTTTTAAAACAAACCATAACCTTTATTTCATAAATAAAGGTTTAAAAAGCTTTACGTAGATTATCAAATAATGATAATCTAAAATATCATGTTTTCACACGACCATTACATAATGGCTTACAATACAAATATGTTACATCGAAATCAGTTTCTTGAATGCAGTTTTTACACAATATCATACAAACATGGACTCCAAATCTTGTCCTTATTTTAATATGCAACAGCGGAAGCTCTTAGTATTCACCTGAGAATAAACATGCTTTAAACGTCAACAAAAATGTTGGTGAGTTATAGGTTTAACCCATATATATCAAATCGTAACAATAGACCACAAGATTTCATATTTCAATACACATCTGAAACGACCCGACCCAATCTATAGGGACGAATATAATAATATATGATTACATCGCGAGGCATTTGACCTCTATATGATACGTTTTATAAACATTGCATTCTTTTGAAAAGATATACCATAAATGAATATTTAAAATTCAATGTTTTTGACATCTGATGATTTCTACATATAGACAATCACCGTAAATAACAGTTTACAAGAATACTTTCGTTGACAATGCAGTCAAAATAAATACACGGTGATGATTTTGTGAATGCAATGCTTCCTCGAATAAAACATGTATGACTCCATGCACATGGTTTCTCTAACATATATTCAAACAGCGGAAGACTTCTAGGAACCTGAGAATAAACATGCTTTAAACGTCAACATAAAGTTGGTGAGATATAGGTTTAATGCTAGCAGCGTTATAAATATAGACCACAAGATTTCATATACATAAACGTTTTAATAAAAATATTCTAAGTGGTTGAGCACTTGATAACCATACTTAACATTTAATCAACGTTGCATATTCCCTTTATTATGAAATCTCACTACACTGTACCAAGTGTAGTCACTGAAACGAAGTACTGTGCAACCGTTGAATACTGGTCGTCCAGTCCGGTTGGGGTTGTCAGGCCCGATAGATCTATCAAGAGGATTCGCGTTTACAATACCACATGTAAATAGTAGTTACCAAGCTACAGGGAAGTATGCCAGTGGTACAGCTCAACGTAGAATATATTATTTTATCACTTGTGTCCATAACGTAAATCATAAAATGCATGTATTCTCATCCCGAAATATTTAGAGTTTAAAAGTGGGACTATATACTCACTTTTACCTTGAAGGTATTTAACTCGACTTGGTCTCCGATAGATATCACGAACCTAACCATATATATATAATATATCAACATATTTTCTTTTCAAGTAATCGTTACATATATATATATATATATATATATATATATATATATATATATATATATATATATATATATATATATATATATATATATATATATATACTTATAATACTTTTAATATTTTCTTAGTCCGTAGTTAGCAGTCCGATGTTAGTGGTCCACAATTAGTTGCTCAATAAAATAAATAAAGACCTCATCGTATTCGTATTGATCAGAATTAATCTCGACCCATGGTACCATGTTGTCAAATGATGTGTTGCGTACATAAAGTACCGTGTTGTCAAATGACGTGTTACGTACAATCATGAGGTCTTATGATTAATCTTCTCGTGTTGTTTACGGGTGGTCCTGAAATATATAAAATCAAATCATAAGTAATTATATATAAAATATCATATTAATTAGAAAAGATATGATTAATTTACTTTATTTCCAAATATTTTCGTAGCTAAACTAGCTTCGGATACCCAATCTTGTTTTAGTCGTAGTTTCTTCATTACAACTCCGTTTTTGTTGGTTCAACTTGCCACTTCCTTGGATCGAGTCAAATTTTAAGAATATGTACTGAAAATACCTTAGTTTGTATTCGAAATCACAGGTTATAGGTCAAACTTTGGTAAAACTTATGAAAGTGATCATTTTCTATCATAAAAACAACATTTAATGATCATTTTTCTAAAAATACTTACACTTTGAGTTAAACCATGAAATTTTTAGGTGTTAACATATTCATAAGAAATATCATTTTTCTAGAACATGAACTTTCAATTCAAAGTTCAAGATGGTTTTTAATTATCCAACCCAAAACAGCCCCCGGTTGCACTCCGACGACGTAGATTCAGTTTTTAAGGTGTTCTTTGTAAAACCAAGTTATATCTTGTTAAGTTAGCATATCATTATGATATATTACAGGTCTTGAAGTGTTTTAAAAGTTAAGTTAGAAGGATCTATTTAGTTTGCAAACAAGTTTGAAATCATTCAAACTATGTTCTTGTTGTTAAAATTTTACAACATAAAATAAGATAGCTATATAATTATGAATCGAACAAGATTATGAGCAAGGTTACTACCTCAAATTACTTGGACAAAGTTACTGTAAGAGATAAGAAAAAATCTTGGAATCAAAGAGTGGTGGAGTTAGATCAAAAGGTTGGAAGTATACTTCTTCAAATAGGTGGTTATTTTGATATGTTCTTGAAAGAGTTTTCTTATGGTGTTTAAGGCTTGTAATTGAAGCTAAATGATGGGGAAAATGCTTGGAGATGATCAAGTATGAAGTTAGGAGTATTTTGAGAGAGAAATGAGGGTGTAGGTATGAGAAAATGGAGTGAAGAAATGGTGTTCATTCATAAAAACGTTTTTAGTTTATAAAGAAAGAAAAGGATTCCTAATTTTGTTTTCTTACTAATAATTCATGCTACTTAATAAATCCTAGTTACCTCATATCTAGGGCAGTAATAATGTTGATTAGAATGTTGATTTGATGTGTATATACCAATAGTAAATACATATAGAAGCTGGGTATGATACGGGTATATATACCCTAGATATACGTATAGAAATCTTGAGGAAACGGAATAAGAATTCAAATATAGCTATCTTTTGTGAACATACTTATATTGTTTTATGTATTTAAGTCCTTAAAAAGTGATTAAATACATTATATATACGATACATGTATAAGCATTATAGGTTATAAGTATATATATCAAAGAATGTTACGTATAGTTATCGTTTTGAAAACTTAAGTTAGTAGTTTCAAAATATACTTATAACTCATTGTCATTAGTACACGATGAGATGTTAAACCATCCTTAGATCATATTTAATATATATAAATACATATATATACACAAACGTATAATTATCGTATGTTATATAGTTCGTGATATCATCGGTCAAATTGGACTGTCAAACGTTGTGTAAAACTCTTTTCAAAAACACAAGTCTCAACAATTTAGATTGCTTATCATGTTGGTAAGGTTTAATTTATGTAAATATTAATCTCATAAGTATAAAACGATTGGAAAAATCCGGGTCATTACAGTACCTACCCGTTAAATAAATTTTATCCCGAAATTCGAATGGGATGGTTATGGCTGACAATAAGTATGTTTTCATGACGTATACGAGTTGGAAATTAGAGTTTTATTATCATCAAGTAATATTGATAAAGCAATTTGATTTTTGTGAAGAGTACGAGTGAGGCTATCACCAAAGGGTGAAATGAGTAGGTATAGATTCGTCATATCTTTTGACGTAGATAGGATTGATTTCCAAGTTCAAGAGATTTGGAGTAAAATCTTCATAATGAGATTTGATTCTTCGATAATCAAGGAAATTAGAATCCGCTTTAAATGCAATCATCTATTTTGATTGCTCTGTCGGATCTTTTACTATAAATCCACCTCCCTTAATTTCCTTACAACTCATACCTTCTATTCTTCCTCCCTCAATTCATACTTTAAAATATTTATCAGTATGCTTCATCCAGTACTGATCCTGGATATACTCTTAACTTTCATCTCTGTCATTCTTCTTTTTCATCTACCTACGGAGGATTTTATTTATTTCTACTATTACCTTGGGGTTATAGTATTTTTATTCTCTCGTGCCTTTACGTTGCAATACGTATTGATATACACGGTTTGTAATTTATTTGTTGTTGTCGAGCTTTATATTTTCTTTTATATTCAACCGTTCCATACTTCTGTTTCCTCTTCCCGACTTCGAGTCAAGCGAATAATGGTCCGGAATTCGTAGGTATGGATTTTGAAATAAACATAGTTAATGTTCTAAGAAGGAAATAGTAATTGAACGATCTTGATTTGGTAAGTTACCAGAATGTCCAAAAAGATAGAATTATCAAGGAGATATGTTCTTAATATGTTTAGAGATTGGGTAGAATGTAAGAGTTGTGTAACATGGCACATGATGACGTTATGATATGTGAATCATTATGTTCCATTTAGAAACTCAGCATGAATTACTGTAATATAATCACGTTGATCAAGTGTCATTATATTATACTAATTCATGCTTTAGTTTCCAACACTACTTCAAAACATTCATATTTTAAACTCGAATTTTTCAGAATTTAGAAACTAACACAGTTTCTTTTATGTTGTAACGCAAATATTGTGAAGAGATAAATGATTTTTGATGAGGATAGTTGGGAATATATCTTCAGGAATATCGGAGATATTTATAATAAAAAATACGATGATATCTTAGAATATCTAAGATCAGGGAATGACGCGGAAAATCTGTCTGTGAAGGTTTAGAATAAGGAGTAAGGTTTACTAACGGTTTCAGCAGACACTGAATCATTTGAATCCTTTGAAGGTAGATTTCATCATTGTGATTTGTCCACGACCTCCTTTATACTTTGCTCAATCCGTTTTCCAGTACCAAATTTTTCGTTCGAGCTTTTCCAATCTATTATTCTTTATTGTCAAACTTCTGACCGTAATTGTTGTCTACTGTCTTTACCACTTTATCAGTCTTTTTCAAAACTTAATAGCACTAATTCGTAGACTGGAGCATTTTTTAGAAACTTCACATTTGAAATATGTAATTCTTGGGGATAGACGTTGTATATATATATATATAACTGCCGAAATAGAAATGCTGCGAGATTTCAAAATACCAATTGTTGATTCCGCCAAAGGGGTAACGAGTTGCTGGTACATCTGCTGATAATGTCGTGGAATATAAAAGGTTCCCTGGTAACAAAAGGGTAATCGTATGTATTACAGGTTATAATAAGGCTACTTCGAATGGAAAGTCGAGGTTGACTTGCTGAAACTGTGACAAAATTTGCTATTTTGAAAAGGAATCGCAAAGTTATTTTTGCTAATAAATGCTAAAAGATTTAACGCGGATACGTGTTAAATTATGTCCTTGGTTTCGAGAGCTTTTCAGATGCAAGACTGCGGGTAATGTATGGTTGGATCATCATCTCGATTGTCCATTATTTGAAGTGTCTTCAGGAATTTCGAAGGGTTTGATCATAGATTGTAATCGTTAATATACATATGATGTTTTAGGACTTTGAATGATACAAATATTTTTCTGGGTTCCAAGAATCGAATGATGTTCTAGCATAGTTTTGAAGTCAAAGTATAGTTTTGAAAGATGTAAGAGTCCTAAGAGTGATGTCTTCTGTTAAGTCTTGACTTGGATTTCGTTTTGTCGTAATCAAATTTGGATGAGAATGGTTGTTTTGATTTCTATGAAAGAATGTATATTATTGTGAAGGTAGTGAGTATAGTTGATGATTGTTGAATCAGATTCGAAGAATATAATCATATTAATTGTGAATTTATATATCTCTCGGGTATTACCTACCCGTTAAAAACAAATTTCACAAGTAATGTTTTGTACCAGAGAATTTTATTACAATCTTTATGAAAATATATGTACATATATATCTTCTTCAGATGTAATCATGAATTTAATAAGTCAATATAATATTAGACTCATTTGATTTTTGGTTTGAGCTAGAATAAGTAATCTCTAAAACGATTAGGAACCACATATTCTTCACAGAATATTAATGAAGTTATGGATCAATACTTCATTATTTATTCTTATATATATTTCCTTAGTGAATCATGCTGATACTCATTGAACTCTGGCTAACTTCGCAAGATATGAATGTTGTTTCCCAGTAAGCTTCGAGTACATTGAAGATGAAAGTGTAAAATCAAACATATTATTGAATAATACACTTGGTTTATTATAAAACGAAATTCATTGAATTGAAACAGGGATTGTAGTTAACGATGATTAAGTTACTGATGAAGGACGTACATCATTGCATATTTGTATTATGAATTTAAACGAGTAGTATCTACCCTTTTTCAATTCATACTTAATAGCTTAGTACGAAAAGATTTATTTTGGTTTTCGAATTCATATATATAAAATATTTATATAAATTCTTCAGAAGAATGAGTTAATACTTCATAACTCGTTGATGCAATATACGCGTTATTGATGATGTCCACGGTGATTCTTGGACTGGTGGAGCTTGTGATGTTAAAGTTGCTGACGATTCTAACGATGTTGACAGCACTGACTGTGTTGGTGAGGCTAAGGGTACTGCTGATGCTGTTGGTAAAACAAGTCTAGCTTGTACCTTACGCATCATTCTTGTCAGGGTTTCTACTCTTCCTTTTATCATTTCTGTCCACTCATCTGATTTATGGTTAAGGCAGAAATAGGTAATCTCTATGTCTTTAGAGATTACATAATCACCATAGAATGTTTCTCCGATGAAGTTATGAATCAATACTTCATCGTTTGTTGTTGTTGGTACTTCTTGGTATCTATGGTGCGTGTGACGTTGATATCTGAGGTACGAATGGTGATATTGAGGCGTGTGATGCGGATGTGATTGTTGGTGGTGGTAATGATGTTGTTGATGTTAATGATGGTGATAACGTTGATGCTGGTGATGCTGCTAGTGCTTAGGGTATTGAGGCTTGCGATGTTGATGTTATTGAACGTACTGGTTATGCTGCTGATGCTGCTGATGGTGTTTGTAACCTTCGTACCGTATTCTCCAAAGCCACTACCTGAGTGCGAAGCTCGTTGACTTCTTCTATTACACCGGGGGGATTGTCGGTTCAGATGAGCGGATAAATAAAATCTAGAATTTGATGTAATATATAATCGTGACGAGATACTCTGGAAATGAGAGAGAAAATGGTTTATCGAACAGGTTCGCCGGTAAGTGCTTCAGGTTCATCGTCAAGAGGGCAATTTGGTGGATGGAAGGGATCATCTTCTTCTTGTCTCCAATGATTGAGGAGGTTACGAACCCATCCCCAATCCATCCAAAATAGATGATGACTGATTGGTTGATCCATTCCAGTCACACTGCTTTAGGAGCTTGAGTGGTATTCCATATCGGAATCCGAGGGACTTCAACTAGTGACGAGTTCCATTTCGTATGATTGAATAAAGGATTTTTCGATATGAAATGATTTTCCGGCTATCGGGTGGTATTCTAATTATATAGAATATCCACATATATAGAACAAAAGATCTCATAGATTACGGAGGGATTTACAGAATATGTCAGACAAAGTTTACAGTAACAGATACGCGTAGATATGAATTAGTAAATACGCTAAGATATGAATTTTGTATATACACCATTCATGCAATGAATGCAGTAAGACGCGTTTAGACTTAAGATGATAAGCAGGTAATTTCCTACAGATGATAAGTAAATGATTTTCGACACAAAATGATAAGCAAAATTTTGACATGCAGACACGGTCGAAGTCCAGACTCACTAATGCAACCTAACGACTTATTAGTTAGACACACTAATGCAGACCTGGTTCGCTAAGACCACCGCTCTGATACCACATGAAATGACCCGACCCAATCTATAGGGACGAATATAATAATATATGATTACATCGCGAGGCATTTGACCTCTATATGATACGTTTTATAAACATTGCATTCTTTTGAAAAGATATACCATAAATGAATATTTAAAATTCAATGTTTTCGACATCTGATGATTTCTACATATAGACAATCACCGTAAATAACAGTTTACAAGAATACTTTCGTTGACAATGCAGTCAAAATAAATACACGGTGATGATTTTGTAAATGCAATGCTTCCTCGAATAAAACATGTATGACTCCATGCACATGGTTTCTCTAACATATATTCAAACAGCGGAAGAGTTCTAGGAACCTGAGAATAAACATGCTTTAAACGTCAACATAAAGTTGGTGAGATATAGGTTTAATGCTAGCAGCGTTATAAATATAGACCACAAGATTTCATATACATAAACGTTTTAATAAAAATATTCTAAGTGGTTGAGCACTTGATAACCATACTTAACATTTAATCAACGTCGCATATTCCCTTTATTATGAAATCTCACTACACTGTACCAAGTGTAGTCACCGAAATGAAGTACTGTGCAACCGTTGAATACTGGTCGTCCAGTCCGGTTGGGGTTGTCAGGCCCGATAGATCTATCAACAGGATTCGCGTTTACAATACCGCATGTAAATAGTAGTTACCAAGCTACAGGGAAGTATGCCAGTGGTACAACTCAACGTAGAATATATTATTTTATCACTTGTGTCCATAACGTAAATCATAAAATGCATGTATTCTCATCTCGAAATATTTAGAGTTTAAAAGTGGGACTATATACTCACTTTTGCCTTGAAGGTATTTAACTCGACTTGGTCTCCGATAGATATCACGAACATAACCATATATATATATATAATATATCAACATATTTTCTTTTCAAGTAATCGTTACATATATATATATATATATATATATATATATATATATATATATATATATATATATATATATATATATATATATATATATATATATATATATATATATATACTTATAATACTTTTAATATTTTCTTAGTCCGTAGTTAGCAGTCCGATGTTAGTGGTCCACAATTAGTTGCTCAATAAAATAAATAAAGACCTCATCGTATTCGTATTGATCAGAATTAATCTCGACCCATGGTACCATGTTGTCAAATGATGTGTTGCGTACATAAAGTACCGTGTTGTCAAATGACGTGTTACGTACAATCATGAGGTCTTATGATTAATCTTCTCGTGTTGTTTACGGGTGGTCCTGAAATATATAAAATCAAATCATAAGTAATTATATATAAAATATCATATTAATTAGAAAAGATATGATTAATTTACTTTATTTCCAAATATTTTCGTAGCTAAACTAGCTTCGGATACCCAATCTTGTTTTAGTCGTAGTTTCTTCATTACAACTCCGTTTTTGTTGGTTCAACTTGCCACTTCCTTGGATCGAGTCAAATTTTAAGAATATGTACTGAAAATACCTTAGTTTGTATTCGAAATCACAGGTTATAGGTCAAACTTTGGTAAAACTTATGAAAGTGATCATTTTCTATCATAAAAACAACATTTAATGATCATTTTTCTAAAAATACTTACACTTTGAGTTAAACCATGAAATTTTTATGTGTTAACATATTCATAAGAAATATAATTTTTCTAGAACATGAACTTTCAATTCAAAGTTCAAGATGGTTTTTAATTATCCAACCCAAAACAGCCCCCGGTTGCACTCCGACGACGTAGATTCAGTTTTTAAGGTGTTCTTTGTAAAACCAAGTTATATCTTGTTAAGTTAGCATATCATTATGATATATTACAGGTCTTGAAGTGTTTTAAAAGTTAAGTTAGAAGGATCTATTTAGTTTGCAAACAAGTTTGAAATCATTCAAACTATGTTCTTGTTGTTAAAATTTTACAACATAAAATAAGATAGCTATATAATTATGAATCGAACAAGATTATGAGCAAGGTTACTACCTCAAATTACTTGGACAAAGTTACTGTAAGAGATAAGAAAAAATCTTGGAATCAAAGAGTGGTGGAGTTAGATCAAAAGGTTGGAAGTATACTTCTTCAAATGGGTGGTTATTTTGATATGTTCTTGAAAGAGTTTTCTTATGGTGTTTAAGGCTTGTAATTGAAGCTAAATGATGGGGAAAATGCTTGGAGATGATCAAGTATGAAGTTGGGAGTATTTTGAGAGAGAAATGAGGGTGTAGGTATGAGAAAATGGAGTGAAGAAATGGTGTTCATTCATAAAAACGTTTTTAGTTTATAAAGAAAGAAAAGGATTCCTAATTTTGTTTTCTTACTAATAATTCATGCTACTTAACAAATCCTAGTTACCTCATATCTAGGGCAGTAATAATGTTGATTAGGATGTTGATTTGATGTGTATATACCAATAGTAAATACATATAGAAGCTGGGTATGATACGGGTACATATACCCTAGATATACGTATAGAAATCTTGAGGAAACGGAATGAGAATTCAAATATAGCTATCTTTTGTGAACATACTTATATTGTTTTATGTATTTAAGTCCATAAAAAGTGATTAAATACATTATATATACGATACATGTATAAGCATTATAGGTTATAAGTATATATATCAAAGAATGTTACGTATAGTTATCGTTTTGAAAACTTAAGTTAGTAGTTTCAAAATATACTTATAACTCATTGTCATTAGTACACAATGAGATGTTAAACCATCCTTAGATCATATTTAATATATATAAATACATATATATACACAAACGTATAATTATCATATGTTATATAGTTCGTGATATCATCGGTCAAATTGGACTGTCAAACGTTGTGTAAAACTCTTTTCAAAAACACAAGTCTCAACAATTTAGATTGCTTATCATGTTGGTAAGGTTTAATTTATGTAAATATTAATCTCATAAGTATAAAACGATTGGAAAAATCCGGGTCATTACAACATCCCATACATAGAGATAAAAATCATTCATATGGTGAACACCTAGTAATCGACATTAACAAGATGCATAAATAAGAATATCCCCATCATTCCGGGACACCCTTCGGATATGATATAAATTTTGAAGTACTAAAGCATCCGGTACTTTCGATGGGGTTTGTTAGGCCCAATAGATCTATCTTTAGGATTCGCGTCAATTAGGGTGTCTGTTTCCTAATTCTTAGATTACCAGACTTAATAAAAAGGGGCATATTCGATTTCGATAATTCAACCATAGAATGTAGTTTCACGTACTTGTGTCTATTTTGTAAATCATTTATAAAACCTGCATGTATTCTCATCCCAAAACTATTAGATTTTAAAAGTGGGATTATAACTCACTTTCACAGATTTTTACTTCGTCGGGAAGTAAGACTTGGCCACTGGTTGATTCACGAACCTATAACAATATATACATATATATCAAAGTATGTTCAAAATATATTTACAACACTTTTAATATATTTTGATGTTTTAAGTTTATTAAGTCAGCTGTCCTCGTTAGTAACCTACAACTAGTTGTCCACAGTTAGATGTACAGAAATAAATCGATAAATATTATCTTGAATCAATCCACGACCCAGTGTATACGTATCTCAGTATTGATCACAACTCAAACTATATATATTTTGGAATCAACCTCAACCCTGTATAGCTAACTCCAACATTCACATATAGAGTGTCTATGGTTGTTCCGAAATATATATAGATGTGTCGACATGATAGGTCGAAACATTGTATACGTGTCTATGGTATCTCAAGATTACATAATATACAATACAAGTTGATTAAGTTATGGTTGGAATAGATTTGTTACCAATTTTCACGTAGCTAAAATGAGAAAAATTATCCAATCTTGTTTTACCCATAACTTCTTCATTTTAAATCCGTTTTGAGTGAATCAAATTGCTATGGTTTCATATTGAACTCTATTTTATGAATCTAAACAGAAAAAGTACAGGTTTATAGTTGGAAAAATAAGTTACAAGTCGTTTTTGTAAAGGTAGTCATTTCAGTCGAAAGAACGACGTCTAGATGACCATTTTAGAAAACATACTTCCACTTTGAGTTTAACCATAATTTTTGGATATAGTTTCATGTTCATAATAAAAATTATTTTCCCAGAATAACAACTTTTAAATCAAAGTTTATCATAGTTTTTAATTAACTAACCCAAAACAGCCCGCGGTGTTACTACGACGGCGTAAATCCGATTTTACGGTGTTTTTCGTGTTTCCAGGTTTTAAATCATTAAGTTAGCATATCATATAGATATAGAACATGTGTTTAGTTGATTTTAAAAGTCAAGTTAGAAGGATTAACTTTTATTTGCGAACAAGTTTAGAATTAACTAAACTATGTTCTAGTGATTACAAGTTTAAACCTTCGAATAAGATAGCTTTATATGTATGAATCGAATGATGTTATGAACATCATTACTACATCAAGTTCCTTGGATAAACCTACTGGAAATGAGAAAAATAGATCTAGCTTCAAAGGATCCTTGGATGGCTTGAAAGTTCTTGAAGCAGAATCATGACATGAAAACAATTTCAAGTAAGATTTTCACTCGAAATAAGATTGTTATAGTTATAGAAATTGAATTAAATTTTGAATATGATTATTACCTTGTATTAGAAAGATAACCTACTGTAAGTAACAAAGGTTTCTTGATCTTGGATGATTACTTGGAATGGATTGAGAAAACTTGGAAGTAAACTTGCAATCTTGGAAGTATTCTTGATTTTATGAAACTAGAACTTTTGGAATTTATGAAGAACACTTAGAACTTGAAGATATAACTTGAGAGAGATCAATTAGATGAAGAAAATTGAAGAATGAAAGTGTTTGTAGGTGTTTTTGGTCGTTGGTGTATGGATTAGATATAAAGGATATGTAATTTTGTTTTCATGTAAATAAGTCATGAATGATTACTCATATTTTTGTAATTTTATGAGATATTTCATGCTAGTTGCCAAATGATTGTTCCCACATGTGTTAGGTGACTCACATGGGCTGCTAAGAGCTGATCATTAGAGTGTATATACCAATAGTACATACATCTAAAAGCTGTGTATTGTACGAGTACGAATACGGGTGCATACGAGTAGAATTGTTGATGAAACTGAACGAGGATGTAATTGTAAGCATTTTTGTTAAGTAGAAGTATTTTGATAAGTGTCTTGAAGTCTTTCAAAAGTGTATGAATACATATTAAAACACTACATGTATATACATTTTAACTGAGTCGTTAAGTCATCGTTAGTCGTTACATGTAAATGTTGTTTTGAAACCTTTAGGTTAACGATCTTGTTGAATGTTGTTAACCCATTGTTTATTATAACAAATGAGATGTTAAATTGTTATATTATCATGATATTATGATATATAATATATCTTAGTATGATGTATATACAGTTAAATGTCGTTACAACGATAATCGTTACATATATGTCTCGTTTCGAAATCATTAAGTTAGTAGTCTTATTTTTACATATGTATTTCATTGTTAATACACTTAATAATATATTTACTTATCATTTAACATAATTAACCAAGTGTATCAATATCTTAATATGATTCATATGTACCTAGTAAGACGTTGTTATAACGATAATCGTTATATATATCGTTTTCGAGTTTCTTAAATTAATAGTCTCATTTTTATGTATATAACTCATTGTTAAAATACCTAATGAGATACATACTTATAATAAAATCATGTTAACCATATATATGTCATCGTATAGTTTTTACAAGTTTTAACGTTCGTGAATCACCGGTCAACTTGGGTGGTCAATTGTCTATATGAAACCTATTTCAATTAATCAAGTCTTAACAAGTTTGATTGCTTAACATGTTGGAAACACTTAATCATGTAAATAACAATTTCATTTAATATATATATAAACATGGAAAAGTTCGGGTCACTACAGGTCATGGTCAAAAACAAATGTATGCATATAAGTCAAAGGGGAAGTCCCTCTATCACTAATTGGTTTTAGAAAAGGATGGACTCTTGGACTTATATGTTGTACATGTTACTGGACTATATGATTTATCAATTCTGTCAAATTCCACCAACTTATGAGGGGCGATTGTCTCTTGGGTTGGTTTTTGTTGTTAACCTGGAGATACCCGGTTAGTCCACTGCTTTAACTTATGAGGGGCGATTGTCTCTCGGGTTGTGACGGGCACTCGGCTCGTGCATCTCTTGGAACTGATTTGACGGGTGGTGTGGCAACACGCTGTAATTACGTAATCCCCAAAACTACATCGGTACACCCGACCTCTCTTTACCCCACCTCACCCTAACAAATCGGAGTTCGACACTTTCTTCCATGAAGCATCTCGTATGGTGGCATCCCGATACTAGTATGAAAACTATTTGTTGAGTCCCCAAAATAATTAAGGATTTAATTATGACAAAACTGTAATTTATTTGCACTAAAATGTTATGTGCAGCCAGCACAAGTTTGTTTATGTATAGACAGCAAATATTGCTATGTCAAGTGTTAAGTATGCTGCCTAATCTACCAGCACAAGGTAGAGTGTATTCTTCGAATCAGCACATGATGAGTACTCAGCAATTCAAGAATATCAAGTGACTCAGCATAAGAAGAACCAGTAAACCTGGTAAGCAGCATACAACACAAGACAGTCTTGCTCCATTACAAGCATGGTGGTTTTCTGAGTGGTCTACATCAATTGTACTATTCAACATAAGTCAAAGACAAAGTTGAACAGGAAAGGACACGCGTCGGCGGCTGACAAGTGACCTTATAAGACCACGTGGGAATGCAGAAGTTTAACGCATGTGCAGACATGTGTTATACTTTGTCAACGCCTAAGGAACACAACATTCTATTTGTTTAAACAGATAGTGGTGCCAAACCGAATTGGGGTGTTCCTTCAAATAGCTACCAAAGAGGAAAGAGGAGAGCACGCTCTCTGATGCAGTTGTGCCCACAAGTACAAACATCCTATGTACCAATGGACAATAGAACCATTACACGGTTAATAGGACTACTATAAATTGTTGTATCCACTATTGTAACAACTAGTGGTGTGGGTTTATTTATTTAGAGTCCAAAACGTGTAATAGTTTTAAGTTTATCCTTATAGCTATACTTAGGTAAATCTGTATCAACCAACTATCATTCCGCCAAGGATAGTTGTAATTCTTTGTGATTTAATAAATAAAGAATAACAATTGAAAAATTACCTTTGACTCTATTTAAATTACATGCTTGAATACTAAACTGTGTTTAATTGGTTAGTTAATTAAAAGAAATTGTATTCATCCCCCTCTACAATACTCCTATTGTTAATCAAGGGACCAACACTATTGTTGTGCGATAACTCCTCCAAGGGCAAATGCTCATCCCAATTACCACCAAAGTTGATTACACTAGCCCGTAGCATATCATCCGAGGTTTGAATGGTACCCTCACTTTAACCATCCGTTTGAGGATGATAAGCGGTGCTCAAATTCAATTGAGTACCCATTTCCTCATGAAACTTACTCTAAGATCGAATGTAAATCATGTTTCTCTATCCGAAACAATCGATACCAGAACTCCATGTCTCGATATTACCTCCTTAATAAACAACCTTGCCAACATCTCCGACGAGATTGTTTCTCGGGTAAGAAGAAATAACG
The DNA here is from genome assembly GCF_046630445.1 of Rutidosis leptorrhynchoides. Taxonomy (NCBI): domain Eukaryota; kingdom Viridiplantae; phylum Streptophyta; class Magnoliopsida; order Asterales; family Asteraceae; genus Rutidosis; species Rutidosis leptorrhynchoides. Next base: position 439,327,790 of record NC_092337.1, on the reverse strand, counting down.
CACTTTTCATCAACCTATCCACGATTACCCAAATAGTGTCAAATTGGGTTCTAGCCGTTTTAGGCAATTTTGTGATAACATACATGGTAAGATGCGCTTCGTCAAGTAGTGCTTGTCGGAATCAACCCATTTTCGGTACTCACACTCTTCATGTTTATTATTTACAAAGGCTTCAATTTGAACTTCACCAAGCTTCTTGAGAAAATGATTCGTGATAGTCACACATAATGATTCTACTCGTATCCTCGGGCATTGATACTTTCGGCCCAAGGTATTCGCAACCACATTAGCCATGCCTAGATGGTAAAGTATTTCACAATCATAATCTTTCAAAAGATCCAACCATCAGCGTTGACGATTATTCAAATCACGTTGATCAAAGAAGTATTGTAAACTCTTATGATCCATATAAATCGTACACTTAACACCTTATAAATAGTGGCGGCAAATCTTCAAAGCATGCACCGCCGCCAACTCAAGATCATGAGTCGGGTAGTTCTTCTCGTGCTCCTTTAGTTTTCTCGAGGCATAAGTGATGACTTTACTTCTTTGCATTAGAACACAATCGAGCCCATTAATTAAGGCGTCACAATACACCATCATATCTTCAACCCCTTCGGGTAATACAAACACCAGAGCTTCACTCAACTTCCTTTTCAATAATTGAAAAGCAATTTCTTTCTCATTTTCCCAATTGAACTTCACACTCTTCCTCGTCAATTTAGTTAAAGGATAAGCAATTTTTGAGAAGTCTTGAATAAATCGACGATAATAACCTTCCAATTCGAGAAAACTCTGAATTTTCATAGGTGTAGTCGGTCGTTCCCAACTCTCTATCGCGCCTATATCTTATGCGGATCCACTTAAAACCCTTCTTCATTAATAATATGACCAAAGAATTGCACTTCACTTAGCCAGAATTCACATTTAGAGAATTTAAATACAACTTCTCCTTCCGCAACATTTTCAATACTTCACGCAAATGGTGTTCATATTCCTTCATACTCTTAGAATAAACGAGTATATCATCAATGAACACAATCACCAACTTATCCAACATTGGTTGACATAACCGATTCATAACGTCCATGAATGTCGCGGGCGCACTCGTAAGACCAAATGGCATCACTACAAATTTGAAATGCCTATATCGAGTTCAGAATTCCGTCTTCTCAATATCTTCATCACGGATCCGCATTTGATGGTAACTGGATCGTAAATCAATCTTAGAAAAGTAACACGCTCCTTGGAGTTGATCAAATAAATCATCAATCCAAGGCAAAGGATAACGATTCTTAATCGTCACTTTATTCAATTCGCGGTAATCAATGCACATTCGCATACTACCATCCTTCTTTTTCATGAACAAGACCGGACCACCTCATGGTGAGCTACTCGGTCGGATGAAACCATGTTCTAACAATTCTCGAATTTGATTCATCAACTCTCACATTTCGGTCAGTACTAGATGATAGGGCATCTTATCAATGGGGTATCCCCCGGAATCAAATCGATGCTGAACTCCACTTGTCTTTCTGGTGGAACACCCGAGAATTCATCCGAAAATACATCTTTAAAGTTACATACCACCAGAATACTTCTAATGGATGATGGTTCCTCTAAGGTATCAACCACGTGCGTTAGGAAAGCCATGCGTCCACTACTAAGGAGTCGACGTGCCCTAACATAAGTACAAATAGACATGAGTCACCTTTGTGCTTCACCATGAATAACTATTACTCCCCCACTTGGAGTCTTCACCTTCACAATCTTGTCATGACATAGAATAACGACTTCATTTTGACTAAGTAAATCCATGCCGGCGACGATATCAAATTCACCCAGAGTCATGGGTATTAAATCAATCTTCAAACTTTCTGAACCAAATTCAATTTCACAATCTGTATACACATATCCACTAGCATAGTTTTTCCGTTCGCTATTTCAACTTCTAACAGAGACTCTAACTTAGCCAATGGCCTATTCAAATTATCAGCATACTTCAAAGAAACAAATGATATACTTGCACCAGAATCAAAAAGTACTATTGCAGGTGTAGAATTAACCAGAAAAGTACCTAAAACAACATCAGAGGACTTCTTCGCTTCCTCATTGGTGATCAAATAGTTACGAACCTTCACGACACTCGTCGCCTTTTCTAACTTTTTTTCTTGTTCCTTTCTTCTTTCTTCCACATATAATTCGGGACATTCTGACTTTTGGTTTCCCTCATTTCGATAATTAAAATGCACAATTTTATTTGAGGGTGAATTCGTACAATTTCGAGACAATTGACAGCGTTGTCCACAATTATAACACCGAGACATATTCACCGGAACCACCCTTCTTCACACTTCCAACACTGTCAGTCACACTCTTGGTTTTCTTACTAGCAGAACTAGTAGCTTTAAACTTCTTTTTGCTGGAAGTTTGATCCACTTTCTTCGGTGAATTCGTCTCAAACCCTTTTTCCACTTCAAACAACTTAGCAAACATGACCAAAATGAATTCGTTCACGCAAGTTCTCATTCATAGCTCGGCGAAAGTTCTCCATTAGTAACTAATCATTTCTGGCAAATTCGAGGCAAAACTGAGCCTTTGCTAAGAAAAAAGACTTGAAAGTATTTAAGTCCATTAACCCTTGTTGCATATTATGCAGCTCGTTTCTCAACCTTGTAAGATCCGCTTGAGTTTGGAATTCTTTAAAAAAAAAATACCGTTTTAAAATATTCCCAAGGCAAGTTAGTGGTTTGCTCGTCCCCAAACAACAAGATTCTTTCACCCCACCACCTTTTAGCATTACCCCATAACATGCTCGTACCAAACCTTATCCTCTTATCAACTGGACATTCACTCGTTCAGAAGGACCCTTCAATTTCTGATATCTACCTTGTACTCTTAAGTGGGTCTAGGTCCCCATCATTGTACGTAGGTTTAGTGAATATAAAGTTCTTATAACTGAACTCCTTCCTCTGAGCATTAATTTGAATACCAGGGCCGATATTACCATCACCATTCTTAACTTCGTGTTCTTCACCGTCTTCACCTTGAGGTTTGGAAAACCTCTTTTCAAACTCGTGTTTGACAGTTATGGAGATTTGATCCTTAAGTACATTTGCAATCTCATTGTTGATTGCTTCACTAAAAGCTTCCTTAACATTTCGGGTAAAGATTGGAGAATAGCTTTCCAATGCATATTCAATCTCAATGGTCAATTCGTCATTACCACTCAGATTTCCTTAACTTCCTCCATTCATCATTCTGAAAATTGCATTCGGTTAGATACACAACTGTAATAATTAAAACACACCCCGCGACCCTATCTCGCACAATACTCATTGTACTTCACTTATTTGATGTGGTGCACAATCGTAATAGTGGTGGCCAAGCACTATTACACTCGCATGCCGTATTGTTGATACATCAAATATTTCACTCGATAATACACATACCAAAATCCTAGTTAGTCAACTTATTCGCTAAGGCACTAACCATTACCGGTCCGACCTGTATTCCTACAAGTCTCGCATGCAACACATACACAAACTAGTCTAAGTCTATGCACCTATCTCAAAGTCACCTAGATCCCTTAGACCATGCGCTGATAACATTTTAAACGACTCAAAACCCGTTTACTAAAAACATCGCATTTTTGAAAAAACAATTGATGACTGACATCAGACCACGTTATACCGAGCGACGCGCTCAGTATCTGCGTGGCGCGCACTATAACTAAACATAAACTTCAAAATTGTTTCAACTAATGTTACCAACTTACGCCCATTTATGTGATGCGATGTACACCGATGTGGCACGCGATACAGCTGGTTTTCGAAACAGAAGTTATAACTCAATGCTGCACTTCAACATTTTCACCCAAAATATTTCGAATACATTGTCTAACACCTTGAAAGTGTTTGTGCACAACTAAAACCCGAATCATCAAGTTTAAACATCAAAATGAAACTGATTGACCAACTGAGTCATCATCGACCCATTACAAGATAAGATGACAATTTCGACCCAAAAGAGTTTAATTCAAATTATGGGCTCGAGCATGGTGTTTGAGAATATGATATTGCTCATCCACACTATGTTTCTCACGCAATATCTACCTCGTTTTACTCGGTTTTCATGTCCATTGTGCTCAAAAAGTTAAGAACTTAGAATTAGTCGCGTTCTGAGTGCTGCAGCAGTTCTAAGTGTGAATTTGGTGTAAAATTGACCAAAGTGTGTAAAATATATCAAGAAAACTGCAAAATGATGGAACTGGCTCAAGAACGACGTTCCTGTATCTCAGAACAACATTCTAAAACTAAGAACGATGTTCCAAGACGTAGAACAACGTTCTAACTGGGAAAATACAAAGGAAATGGAAACAGAAAAAATGGGCATTTAGAGATCGATTCAGGAACGACATTCCTATTGAAGGAACGACGTTCCATCTTAACAGGCTCAGGAAAGACGTTCCACTGGAAAGTCTGCGTAGTTTTTGAAGAGAGGTATAAATACAATGAGATAAGGGTTTTCTAAGAACATCATCAAATAGAACAGTAGTTATAGCTGGTGGCTGAGGAGATTAAGGTTTGATAGCTAGATTGTTAAGGTTTTCATCAATTTACATCAAGGATTGAAGATTGGAGCAAGATCTAAGGCTTGTTATTCATCATCTTCATCTAGCTTAATTGTAATTTTGATAAGTTTGGTACAATCTACTCTTATTTATTGCTTAATGATGTTTGAATCTTCTCTTATTACTTGTATTGTTCTTGTTCTAGCCATGATTGGCTAGATTTTATGATGTACACTTGTTTATGAAGCTTTATAGCTAAGGATTGTTCATATCTATGTTATTGATTGTGTTTGGATGAATCTATGAGTTGATGATAGTGATTTGTTATAGAATTAGCCAAAAGATCCTTTGCTATATTCGTTTTGGACTATACTTTGGTTATATGAGGTGTGTAGCTTCTCTTAGGGATTTGATTAGTGAATCAACTTGTACTTCAACACTTAGGTGATCTACATAATCAAATTGAGGCTTTCAAGGGATTGGGGTCTTGGTTTAGATTGGTTTTCAATTAGTCCTTAGTAAAAATAGTGAAGTTTAGTTTTCTTAAGGGATTTTGATTACCAAAGGGTTTTAGGGGACTTTGACTTAAGATATGTATTAATGATAATTGCATGATTCAACTAAATCAATTGATATAAGCTTATGGGAATTTACAAGTGTTGATTTGATCATTATAATATCTAGTAGGGATACTAGCATAAGTTTGAACGTAATTAGATCTCAAGTGAACAAAAGAACAATCCGAATGCTTCAAGTGGATTAAGCAAGTGTGCATGCTTTTAATTTTGATATTTACTTAATCATTTCTAAGTTATTAGTTAATTTGTAATAATTTTCTTAATATCTAAAAAATTCAAAACCCCCCAATCAAACAACCCTTAGGATGATTATGAGTTTTCATCGATTCAACTAGCAATCACCGCTCTCTTGGGACGAATCTTAAACAGAAAACTTGCTAATTACAACTACCGAGTTATTGTTTCTAGAATGCTTGTCGCATAGTTAAGTCCACGTTTGATTATAAATATAAAATAAATAAATTATGTTTGTGAGAGCATCATCAGAATACATTACCCAAACCTAAGCATTTAAATAAAAGCCATCCCCTAGAGTGCACCAAAGTCATCTAATCTCCAAACTTACCATTTCCTTTGTCCGCGCCCTAAACTATAACAAGTGAACAACAACGAGGGTAAGCATAAAGCTTAGTGAATGCAATAATTATATATATATATATATATATATATATATATATATATATATACATACATACATACATACATACATACATACATACATACATACATACATACATACATACATACATACATACATACATACATACATACATACATACATACATACATACATACATACAAAAATCACCTTACTTGTAAATACTTACACATACAATGCATGCAAAGCTAGTATCACAAATAGCAAGTAATCACAAGATATAATGCTAAAATAAATAACACACACAATATGGTTAACCATAATCAATGAGGGATGGTAAACGCACAACTAATAGTGTATATACAATGTACTCCCCGAAGTGGTCGTCAACGTACTAGGTGAAGTGATCCGACAATCGGTCACAACCACCATTCTCGCACTTGTAGAATAAATGATATATGGTGTTGCTAACGCATGGTATACACCATAACACTATGTGGTCTCGACGCATAAAGTTAAGTGAATCCAACGCACAGATAACACTATTACCACATCACCCGCAACTTACGTACACATACATATAATTATTCCACTCACCTTAAACGCTTGATGAATGCAACACTTGAAGTCCACGATAAACAATGTAAAACACCTATTACATTTAAAATAAATCAACTAAGCACCCACATTGTCTATAAAAACACTTATGACTTTCAAGCGCAATCTCTACCCATTTTGCACTTGAACATGCTTAACACAAATCCAAACATCCATAATCACTCATGACTAGTGATTATGCCTCTATTCCCCAAATTAACACTAGTCTAAGTACTTCAGTACTTATTTTCCTAAAGAAGTTACAAACATCCATTTGACCCATTTCTAGGTCAACTTCTAAATTTAAGTTAACAACTAGTTCAAACAACAACATAATCACTAATACACAAGTGTCTTAGTGATTATGCCCAATTTCAAGACTCAAGTTTAGTCAAATTCATCATCAAATCCTGAACCACAACATTAGGTTTTACATACCCAAATTACACACCAAAAACCCCCAAATTACATAAGAAAAGGGGTTTATAACCCATTACCAACCCAACCCTAACCCTAAATCAATACAACACTAAAGATTCGAATTAGGGTTTTACCTTAAGTTCAAAACTGAGCTAGATGGCTGCAACACAAGGAAAGAATTCCAATTTGGGTGGTAAACAACACCTTTTGCATAATTGGAGCTTTCTCTCTCAAGTACTCTTTCTCACTCTAGTTTGGGGTGTTTTCTTGAAGATGGAAATGAAGAAAATGGACCCCCAGATCTACTTTTGGGGTCTAAAAACCGTCACATTCATAATAGCCCTCAACAACCCATATTTACAATAGTTACAGAACAGTCTTTGGACTGTGATATCGGCTAAAAAGTCATGTTTTTACCCCCGATATTGAGTCCCAAAAAGCATAAAGTTCAAAACTTTGTCGGAAAAATAATCGCTTTTTCGGTTAAATTTGTAGATAAAGTAATTACGAAGACGATGCAAAAAGAATCAAGAGAAACAGAGCTAAAACAAAGATTCTAGAGTGAAAACGGTGAAAGACAAGAAATCAAGTTAAGATCCAGTAAAATCAGCTGACCAGGCAAGCCAAACGGCTTGCCACACGGCCAGGTTAAACGGCCCCTACAAACAGGCTAGTCTGGCAAACGACCCTTGCAAATGGCCTGCCAGCCATTTTGTGACGATCACTCCAAATCCATATGGACGAACACGTCATTCATCGATTTCATTGCGAGGTATTTGACCTCTATATGATACATTTTGTAAACATTGCATTCTTTTGAAAAGGCACACCATAAATGAATATTTAAATCAAAGGTTTTCGACATCTGATGATTTCTACATATAGACAATCACAGTAAATAATAGTTTACAATAGTACTTCCGTTGGCAATGCAGTCAAAATAAGATACATGGTGATGATTTGGTGAATGCAACGTTTCCTTGAAAAATATGCCATATACGACTCCATGCACATAGCTTGTCTAACATATAAGCAAACAGCGGAAGACTTATAGGAAACCTGAGAATAAACATGCTAACAAGTGTCAACACAAAGGTTGGTGAGTTCATAGTTTTAGTGTTTCGCATAATCTGTATATAAAAGTGGATCACAAGATTTCAGTTGTTTCATCCAGAAACGTTTATCAAAAGTTTGTCAATAGATTCTACGTAACAGAGCACCCTGGTAACTAAGCTTTAACGTTATAATGATAAATACCCCATTCTTTTTAATACACGCAAACCAACGTGTCCTAAACTCAAATTACACACGTCCGTTAAAAGGCTAGCGCTCTAGCTCGGACGGGGATGTCAAGCCCTATGGATCCATATACTATTATTCGCGCCCACCAGTCCATAACCTATGTACTGGCAGCTACTAGTTACCAAAGCTAAGGGATTTTCGGTTCAAACTCAGTGTAGAATTAAGTATGTTCTTTTATCCATTGCGTTTAAAATAAATTGCATGTATTCTCAGCCCAAAAATATATATTGCAAAAGCAATTAAAAAGGGAGCAATGAAACTCACCTTAGCAGCATATAAAGTTGTTCACCAAAATGTGACCGAAACTCGGATTACCAATTAATCGTAGATCTCAACCTAGAGAACATATGTTGGTCAATAAATGTCTATTAATCCAGGTCAGGTCATAGTGTATCACAATCCTAATGCTCGAGATCGACATATAATAGTTATCCAAAGTCGTTTCAAAAAGTCAATTTTGACAATAGTTCAACAAAACGAGACGTGCCTTATATAAGGATTCATTTACTCGGTTGGTAATATTTAAAAGTTCACTTTATCAATCTCGTAAACAAGTTGTTTAAATCTTAATTGCAGATTCAAAAGCAATTTTAATTAACGTCAAACATAATTCAGTTGATCATATCTTTTAATCCGTTCATCGAAACTATTTGATATCTAAATGAAAAGTTATTGATTTTTCGGCAGCTTTCCAAAAACATGTATATCATATACCTTTTACGTGATTCGTTATAAACTGTTTAATGACGAAATTTAGCATACAAGCATATATAAATATATATACTCGAGCACTAGACATGGATACATAATTAATATATAAAAGATAAGATATAAGTGCTTACGTATCAGTATTGAGATTCAATATTGTAGGAAAGTACGTAGAAGTAACGGAGATGATAAACACTAAGTTTGATTCACAAATATACCCCCGAACATTACCCATAACCTCCTTGGCAATAACCCATAATTTCCTTAGCTCTATCCCGCTTGAAAACCATTTTGAAAATGACACGCTCAGGACCTCGTCGTAGTATTTTAAGTGATATAATTAATAATAATAATAATAATAATACTATTAATAATAATAATAATAATAATAATAATAATAATAATAATAATAATAATAATAATAATAATAATAATAATAATAATAAATAAATAAATAAATAAATAACTTATGGAGTAATATATGTGTAAATAAACTCGAGCAGAAACTGGACTTTTATAGGCAACTTTTTGAAATCTAATGCCCATGCGATCGCATGGGGTTTTAGTGTATTTTCCATGCGATCGCATGGCCGCCTGATCCAGCTCAAAATGTTTTTGTTTTCTTGTTTGTCGACATATTATTATATAATATATATATAATATATATAATTTAAATAATTAATTATATATTATATTAAATTCATGTGCATAGTTGACTTGTAATTTTCATTCCGATGACTCGTACGTTGTCACTTGACTTATGTCCCAGTTCCGGTTTCTCGAACGCATTTTCATACGCTTAGAAAACTCGCAATTTACGTTTTGTGACTCGTACCTTTGTCAAAATATAGTCTTAAATTATCAATAAACTATATCATTCAAAGTGTATCTTAAACTTTCAAGTGTTTTGGTCATTTACTTCTATAAATCATTGTCTCGCTATTTGTTAATATATATATAATAACAAATCGTTTTATGACCAAGTTAATATATATTTTCAACATTCATAAACACGTTTTAAATATACTTCGCAAGTTATTCATAAAATTAATATTCCAACTTATCATATATATTCAAATAAATATTTAAACCAATAAGTTTAATGTAAGGTATCAAACAATTAATACGTTGTTACGTCTTCAAATTATAGTGTATATATATATATATATATGTATATATATATATGTATATATATATATGTATATATATACATATAATTGTTCGCAAATCGTTAAGAACAACCGAAAGGTATTTGAATATATGAAAGTAGTTCAAAAATTTTGAGATTCAACTTCATAGACTTTGCTTATCGTGTCGGAAACGTTAAAGATTAAGTTTAAATTTGGTCAGAAATTTCCGGGTCATCACATTACCTCTCCGTTAAAGAAATTTCGTCCCGAAATTTGAGTGAGGTCGTCATGGCTAACAATAAAAATGTTTTCATGACGAATATGAGTTGATAAATAGAATTTTTATTACCGTTGAATAATATGGATTATACAATCCAATTACTCGAAGCATATGAGAGAAGTTATCGTAAAATAGTGAATTGAAGGAATAGAAATTCGCCTTAACTGTTGACGTAGTAACGATTGATTTTCGGAATTTAAGGAATAGAAAATCTTCATTATCTAAATAAGATTTGATTCTTCGGAATTTGCAGAAATTAGGATTTTCTTTGATTAAATGCGTAATCTGCCTCGATTGCTATGTCTGATATTTTGCTATAAATTAAACACTTTCGTTTCATTATTTTCACCACTCCTACATCTTCTTCTTCATTTCATACTTCCAAAAGATTGTGAAATGCTTCATCCAGTTCTGATTCTTGATATACTCCTAACTTTCATATCTGTCATTCTTCTTTTTCATCTACCACCAGAGGAAGTTATTTTCTTCTACCATTACCTTGGAGTTATAGTGTTTTTCATTCTCCCATGTCTTTATATTGCTATACGCATTGATATACATGGTTTGTAATTTCGGGGTTGTTATAGGGCTTTATATTTTCCATTATATTTCGGAGCTTCATGCTTTCATTTTCTCTTCCCGACTTTAAGTCAAGCGAATAATGGTCCAGAATTCGTAGGTATGGATTTTGAAATGAACATAGTTAATGTTCTAAGAAGGGAATTGTTATGGCACGATCTTAATTTATCAAATTACCAGAATATCCGGAAAAGACCGAATCATCAAGAAATATATTTTCTTGATATATTTAGAGATTATATAGAATGAAAGAGTTATGTAACATGGTTCATAATGAGGGTGGGATCTGTGAACCTTTATCACGTTCCATTAGAAACTCAGCATGACTTACTGTAATATAATCACGTTGATCAAGTGTCATTATATTATATTAATTCATGCTTCAGTTCCCAACACTACTTCAAAACATTCATATTTTAAACTTGAAGGTTTCAGAATTTAGAAACTAAAATAGTTTCTTTTATGATGTAATACAGATAGCGCGAAGAGATGAATGATTTCAGATAAGAATAGTTATGAAAATATCTTCAGAAATATCGAGGGTATTTATAATGAAGGATACGATAATATCCTAGAATTTCTAATATTAACGGATGGTGAAGAAGATTTGTCTGTGAAGGTTTAGAGTCAGGAGCAAGGTATTCGTTAATGACTTCAGCAGACACTGAATCATTTGGATTCTTTGATTATAGAGTTTGGTCCTTGTATTTATCCTTTGTCTCCTTCACGGTCTGTTAAATCCGTTTTCCAGTTCCAAACCTTCTCTTTTTCTCAGCTTTACCACCATACCATTCTTTATCATCAAACTTTTGACTGTTAACATCGTTTACAGTTTTTGCTGTTTCATCAGCATTTTTCCAAAATTCGAAGGACTAGTTTCACAGTTTGGGGTGTTTTTCAGAAACTTCACATTCGAAGTATGTAAGTCTAGAAGATAGATGTTATTATTATATAACTGTTGTCATAGAAAATGCTGCGAGATTCAAAATACTGATTGCTAATTCCCGGTAGTTGGTATGGCAATTACCGTTACAAGATGTGGATGAGTACATGATAGGGTTTCAATGAGTATAAGGATTTTTCGGAAGGTCAAGGATCAATGAAGTTGTTGGTAAATTTACTGCTAATGTGGTGGAACATAAAAGGTTCCCCGGTAACAAGAACGTATATATCAAGATTACAATAAGGCTTAATCTGAAAAGTTGAAGTTGACTGGTTGGAAGTGTGGTAAAATGGATACTTTGAAAAGGAATTGCAAGGTTATTTTTGGTAAAAACAATACCAAAGGATCTTTCACAGTTTTGAAGTCAAAGTATAGCTTTGAAAGATGTAGAGATCTAAGAATGATTTCACCGGTTCAGAGTTATGACTTGGATTCTAATCCGTCAATATCAGAATATGTAATTGAATTTGTATGAAAACGATTGTATATCGTTGCGAGCATTGTTAATAATTTTTTTTTTAATCAAGGTTGAAGAATGTACAGTGTAACATATTAATTGTGAACTTATATATTTCCCGAGTATTACCTACCCGTTAAAGATTTCACAAGTAATATTTTGTACAAAAGAATTTTTCATTACAGTCTTTATGAAAATATCTGTATGTATATTTTCTTCAGATGTAATTCGGATCATAGTAAGCTCATTTGATTTTTGGCTTGAATTAGAAATGAATAATCTCTAAAACATTAGAGATTACATAATCTTCGCGGAGTATTTCACTAATGAAATCAATACTTCATTATTTATTCTTTTTCCTTGGTGAAGGATGTTGATTCCTCGGGGAATTTTTTTGTGAACCTTACAAGGCACGGATGATGTTTTCTGGAAAGTTTCGAGTACATCGAAAATGAAAATGTAAAATCAATTATGTAATTGAATAATACACTTGGTTTATTATGAAATGGAATTCATTATGTTGAAACAGAGATTGTAGTTAACGAAGGTTAAGTTATTAACGAAGGATGTACATCATAGCATATTAATAATATGAATTTAACCGAGTAATATTTACCCTTTTTCAATTCATACAGAATTGCTTAGTACGAAAAGATTTACGATGGTTTTAAAATTTATATCTATAAGATATACATATAAAATCTTTAGAGGAAATGAGTTATTACTTCATAACTCATTGATACAATATACTCGTTGTTGATTCATAATGATGTCCACGGTGCTTTCTTGAACTAATGGAGCTCGTAATGTTAGAGGCGATGTTGACAGCACTGACTGTGCTGGTGAGGCTAAGGGTACTATTGATGCTATTTGTAAAACAAGTCTATCTTGTACCTTACGTACCATTCTTGTCAGGGTTTCTACTCTTCCTTCTATCATTTCTATTCATCAGATTTACGGTTAGAACTGGGATAAATAATCTCTAAGATTTTAGAGATTACCTAATCGTCGTAGAATATTTCTCCGATGAAGTTATGAATCAATACTTCATCATTTATTGTTGTTGGTACCCCTTGGTATCTATGGTGAGTATGATGTTGATATCCGAGGTACAGATTGTGATGTTGAGGCGTGTGATGGGGATGTTGTTATTGGTGGTGGTAATGATACTGTTGGTGTTGATGATGGTGGTACTGGTTATGCTGCTGGTGCTGCTGTTGGTGTTTGTAATCCTTGCACCATATTCTCCAAAGCCACTACCCGAGCGCGAATCTCGTTGACTTTTTCTATTATACTGGGATGATTGGTGGTTCGGACAAGCGGATGAATAAGATTTAGAATATTGGGTATTACGTAGTCGTTGCGAGCTGTTCTGGAAATGAGGGTGAAAATGGTGTTACGAACGGGTTCGCCGGTAAGTGCTTCAGGTTCTTCACCAAGAGGTGAATGTGGTGGATGGAAGGGATCGCCTTCTTCTTGTCTCCAATAATTAAGTAGATTACGAACCCATCCCCAATTCATCTAGAATAGATGATGGCTAATTGGTTGATCCATTCCGGTTACACTGTCTTCGGAATTCAGGTGAATATCCATATCGGAATAGCTGTCAGAGTTTAAGGAATTTGAACTAGATACGGGATCCATCTTGTATAATTAGGGAGATGACTTTTGATATGAATTAGATTATAGAATTTTGTTTGGTATTCTTCAATACATAATTTACATATGTATATATAATACCAAATTCCATAAATCACGGAGAAATTTTCGAAAGATGTCAGGAAAAGTTTACAGTAACAGATACGCTAAGATATGAATTTTGTCTATACACTATTCATGCAATCAATGCAGTAAAACGTGTCTAGACTAGGAATGATAAGCAGGTAATTTCCGACAAGAAATGATAAGCAAAACTTTTGACATGCAGACACAGTCGAAGTCCAGACTTACTAATGCATCCTAACAACTATCAGTTAGACACACTCATGCAAGACCTGGTTCACTAGGACCAACGCTCTGATACCAACTGTAACGATCGCTCCAAATCCATATGGACGAACACGTCATTCATCGATTTCATTGCGAGGTATTTGACCTCTATATGATAAGTTTTGTAAACATTGCATTCTTTTGAAAAGGCACACCATAAATGAATATTTAAATCAAAGGTTTTCGACATCTGATGATTTCTACATATAGATAATCACTGTAAATAATAGTTTACAATAGTACTTCCGTTGACAATGCAGTCAAAATAAGATACATGGTGATGATTTGGTGAATGCAACGTTTCCTTAAAAAATATGCCATGTACGGCTCCATGTACATAGCTTGTCTAACATATAAGCAAACAGCAGAAGACTTCTAGGAAACCTGAGAATAAACATGCTAACAAGTGTCAACACAAAGGTTGGTGAGTTCATAGTTTTAGTGTTTCGCATAATCTGTATATAAAAGTGGATCACAAGATTTCAGTTGTTTCATCCAGAAACGTTTATCAAAAGTTTGTCAATAGATTCTATGTAACAGAGCACCCTGGTAACTAAGCTTTAACGTTATAATGATAAATACCCCATTCGTTTTAATACACGCAAACCAACGTGTTCTAAACTCAAATAACACACGTCCGTTAAAAGGCTAGCGCTCTAGCTCGAACGGGGATGTCAAGCTCTATGGATCCATATACTGTTATTCGCGCCCACCAGTCCATAACCTATGTACTGGCAGCTACTAGTTACCAAAGCTAAGGGATTTTCGGTTCAAACTCAGTGTAGAATTAAGTATGTTCTTGTATCCATTGCGTTTAAAATAAATTGCATGTATTCTCAGCCCCAAAAATATATATTGCAAAAGCAATTAAAAAGGAAGCAATGAAACTCACCTTAGCAGCATATAAAGTTGTTCACCAAAATGTGACCGAAACTCGGATTACCAATTAACCGTAGATCTCAAACTAGAGAACATATGTTGGTCAATAAATTTCTATTAAGCTAGGTCAGGTCATAGTGTATCACAATCCTAATGCTCGAGATTGACATATAATAGTTATCCAAAGTCGTTTCAAAAATCAATTTTGACAATAGTTCAACAAAACGAGACGTGCCTTATATAAGGATTCATTTACTCGGTTGGTAATATTTAAAAGTTCACTTTATCAGTCTCGTAAACAAGTTGTTTAAATCTTAATTGCATATTCAAAAGCAATTTTAATTAACGTCAAACATAATTCAGTTGATCATATCTTTTAATCCGTTCATCGAAACTATTCGATATCTAAATGAAAAGTTATTGATTTTTCGCCAGCTTTCCAAAAACATGTATATCATATACCTTTTACCAGTAATATATGTATTTAATTAGTGATTTATTATAAACTGTTTAACGATGAAATTTAGCATACAAGCATATATAAATATATATACTCGAGCACTAGACATGGATACATAATTAATATATAAAAGATAAGATATAAGTGCTTACGTATCAGTATTGAGATTCAATATTGTAGAAAAGTACGTAGACGTAACGGAGATGATAAACACTAAGTTTGATTCACAAATATACCCCCGAACATTACCCATAACCTCCTTGGCAATAACCCATAATTTCCTTAGCTCTATCCCGCTTGAAAACCATTTTTAAAATGACACGCTCATGACCTCGTCGTAGTATTTTAAGTGATATAATTAATAATAATAATAATAATAATAATAATAATAATAATAATAATAATAATAATAATAATAATAATAATAATAATAATAATAATAATAATAATAATAATAATAATAAATAAATAAATAACTTATGGAGTAATATATGTGTAAATAAACTCGAGCAGAAACTGGACTTTTATAGGCAACTTTTTGGAATCTGATGCCCATGCGATCGCATGGGTTTTTAGCGTATTTTCCATGCGATCGCATGTCCGCCTGATCCAGCTCAAAATGTTTTTGTTTTCTTGTTTGTCGACATATTATTATATAATATATATAATTTAAATAATTAATTATATATTATATTAAATTCATGTGCATAGTTGACTTGTAATTTTCGTTCCAATGACTCGTACGTTGTCACTCGACTTATGTCCCAATTTCGGTTTCTCGAACGCATTTTCATACGCTTAGAAAACTCGCAATTTACGTTTTGTGACTCGTACCTTTGTCAAAATACAGTCTTAAATTATCAATAAACTATATCATTCAAAGTGTATCTTAAACTTTTGAGTGTTTTGGTCATTTACTTCTATAAATCATTGTCTCGCTATTTGTTAATATATATATATAATAACAAATCGTTTTATGACCAAGTTAATATATATTTTCAACATTCATAAACACGTTTTAAATATACGTCGCAAGTTATTCATAAAATTAATATTCCAACTTATCATATATATTCAAATAAATATTTAAACCAATAAGTTTAATGTAAGGTATCAAACAATTAATACGTTGTTACGTTTTCAAATTATAGTATATATATATATATATATATATATATATATATATATATATATATATATATATGTATCTATATACATATAATTGTTCGCAAATCGTCAAGAACAACCGAAAGGTATTTGAATATATGAAAGTAGTTCAAAAATTTTGAGATTCAACTTCATAGACTTTGCTTATCGTGTCAGAAACGTTAAAGATTAAGTTTAAATTTGGTCAAAAATTTCCGGGTCATCACACATTTGCAGGAAAATTCCAAGTCTATTTAAAGGCTTTTTATCATCTAATTTCAACATACCTCTCCTCACTCTTTCACTACAATACACTTTCTCTCACTAGAGCTTTCAAGGCCTTCTCACCTCCGAGCGGGAAAATAAGTACCCGGAGGCGAACGCTGAAGATTGTAATAGGAGCGGTCTAGAGGATGTCAGCACTTGTAATGGTCCAGATCTCATCTGTAAACGGTGAATGCTTTCCTTAATTTAATAAAGTTACCTTGTTATCTTAAGTTGCTTTCATCTTGCATGCCTATCTATCTGTTACAAATATTTATTATATGTTGAATAATTTGTCTGAAACTTATCCTACTGTTATGCTGAAACCTTGACGGTTTAGAAGTTTAATTTACGGATCACCCTTTCCACTTATTCACGTGGCTATAACCTAGTATTAGGACCTGATCAACCCTAGGATACAAGGTAAGTAGTTATGTGTGCTTAACGTCACAATAGGGATATAGTACCTACATACGGATAACCATTTATTAGTCAAAGAAGAGCTGCCCATTTAGGTTGTGATTAGAGTAGGCAATATAGAGTTCAGTGGACACTGGCTTGCTCAAAAGCATGATTCGCATGAAGCAATGTTCTAGAGATGTTGTAAGATGATCCGGAGTTGTGTAAGTGATCGCAAAGGAGAGACTTCTAATCCAATTAACAGTACCTTAGAATATCTAAGATTGCACATCTGTTAATGTTAAGACATGGCATAGTATTAAGTGGTGGAATATTGCTTTAGTTAGACCAACTAGGATTAAGAAAAGCTGAGACTTTCCTTTAGGGATATACCACTTTGTTCATGTTCCTAGGATTATATCCATAAGCTCGTTTAAACCCTCTAAGGTTAACGTTGGGAGTAAAGATATCCGTCTTAGCCTGAATCTTCAAAGCCTAATTTCTTAGTGACAAATCAGTTAGGTTCATAGCCCAGTTGATTAAGGTTTAGTGTTTATTCTAGGAAGTTGAACTCTTGTAATAGTTCCCCATCAGAATTCTATTCTCCATACCTATCTATCTTAATCTTTTCAGTTAATTTACCGTATTATTAGTTAATCTTAATTTATCACCTCTTGTCACAAGGGTTAACTATATAGGCATGTTTGTCCCACATTACTGAGCAAACATACAAAAATACGAACCTGAGTTATATTTACCACTTACTCGTTAAAAGGAAGACAAGTAGGTGAGTTATAGCTAGGAAAACCCAGCTAAATATAAATGATAAAACCGTTACTCTCTTTTGGTAGCTAATTTTGACGTGTTGCGACCTAACGACACCGCATAATTAAAACCGTCCATTTTGGCCATATCATAAGAGGTAGTAAGTTTTTGGCGCTGCTGCCGGGGAACTTATTTTCTGTCTGTTAAGGTAATCGTTGATTCTGTCAAAATAGCTGAGATTCTTGAGTGGTGTCTAAGAAAGACAATTATACACGGACTTGGTTGTTTGATTTTCCGAACAGTCTCCAATTATATTGGAACCAAAAGGATCCTGCCTCTCCGTTGTCGGCCTGGCCACTTGTTTCAAAGATAAATTGATAAGAAACACACATGCTTAACAAACAGGGAGTTTGTCGGTATAGGATTTAAAGTTGCCATTATAGTAAACCTTTTAAAACTATGAATACAAAATATTAATTATGGTATTAATTTCTGTAGATTCCAGTTCAAACTTAACTTACTACGAAGAAAGTGCGAAAGGTAGTTGCTCTCCCACGACTTCGGAAATCGGAGAAGTTTTCCTTTATAAAACCAAAACAAATCTAAACCCTGATGAATCTCATCAAGAATTAGTTCTTGATCCTTGTAGTCCAAGAAGCCTGATAATTTCATCTGACTTAGAGATTTCATTGCTTTTGAATAAGTTTTACTCAAATGAACCAGGATTCGACTCTCTTCACGATCCAAAAGGGAGGCTCAGTCTTAACGCACTCCTGATTATGGAAGATGAAATACGGGAAGAATATCCAATTATTTTCAATTATCCAGACTTGTTTGAATTTAATCCCAAAGAGAAACGACACATTGATAAAACAAAAGCTCCGTTTACTGGAAATCTATTGAATTCTAGTAGAAGGTTATGTAGCGACCCGTCCTAATCCATCCGGACGAAGTCCATATAGATTATAAACGATTCACAACAGTTGATTACATCGCGAGGTACTTGACCTCTATATGATACATTTTACAAACATTGCATTCGTTTTTGAAAAGACAATATTTCATTACATCGAAAGTTGACGGCGTGCATACCATTTTATAATATATCTAACTATAATTGACTTAATAATAATCTTGATGAAATCAACGACTCGAATGCAACGTCTTTTGAAATATGTCATGAATGACTCCAAGTAATATCTTTAAAATGAGAAATTGCACAGCGGAAGACTTCTTTCATACCTAAGAATAAACATGCTTTAAAGTGTCAACCAAAAAGGTTGGGGAGTTCATTAGTTTATCATAAAGAATCATTTCATAATTTTAATACACCACAAGATTTCATATTTCCAATTCTCATAAACATACGTCCCATGCATAGAGACAAAAATCATTCATATGGATTGAACACCTGGTAACCGACATTCACAAGATGCATATAAGAATATCCCCATCATTCCAGGATCCTCCTTCGGACATGATATAAATTTCGAAGTACTAAAGCATCCGGTACTTTGGATGGGGCTTGTTGGGCCCGATAGATCTATCTTTAGGATTCGCGTCAATTAGGGTGTCTGTTCCCTAATTCTTAGGCTACCAAGCTAAAAGGGGCATATTCGGCTTCAATCATTCAACCATACAATGTAGTTTCGATTACTTGTGTCTATTTCGTAAAACATTTATAAAAGCAGCGCATGTATTCTCAGTCCCAAAAATATATATTGCAAAAACATTTAAAAAGGGAGCAAATGAAACTCACAATTATGTATTTTGTAGTAAAAATACATATGACGACATTGAATAACTGAACAATGTAGGGTTGGCCTCGGATTCACGAACCTATATCATTTGTGTATATATATTAATATACACAATCGTAATCGAATAAATATATATAACTTTCTTAGTTATATCGTCTTTATGTTAATAACTTATATGTTCTGTGTATTTATTATATATATTTTAACTAAATAAGATATTAAGTTTGTTATGTTTTATATATTAAATATATTTATATATTTATATGTATATCATTTGTTTGTTAAAATAGTATTTTAACAATACCAAGATAATATTTGAAGTAATATAATGATAATACTAATATTAAATATAATGATAACATTAGTAGTTTTAATAAGATTGATAATTTAATAATAATGGTAATAAAATTAATAATTTTGATATCATTACATCATACTTAATAATAATAATAATTATAACAATCTTATTACTAGTGGTAATCCTAATAATAATACTTTTATTCATAATAATAATAATAATAAGTCTAAAATGATACTAATACTAATATTTACGAAAATAATAATAATTTGCATTATTTTCATAATACTATTATTAATAAACCTTTCCATCATAGTGACAATAATATTGAAGTTTTGAAATTACCAATAATATCAGGAGTAATACTCATAGTAATAATAATAATAGATCTAATACTTTTAATTATGATAATAATAATAATAATAATTATACTTCTAATAATAACCTTATTATTAATATTCATAATAGTAATAAAAATAGTAATAACAATAATAACAATAATCATAAAAATAAAAGAAAAGGAACTACCTCACAAAGAGTTTTTAAAAAACAAAATTGCTCACGCCAGGGCGCGAACCCGTGACCACTCGCTACCCCGTCACTCCTCTATACCAGCTGGGCTGTTGCCTTAATTCCGAAATAATACAGAACCCATAAATATTTAACCCGTATTACTTTATCACCATCTTCATCGAGCAATTCAAACTCAAATCGACCATGGAAATCAGACCATTGCAAACAATAATTTAATTCACTTGGTTTTACGATTCTTCAATAACTCAGAATATTTATTAAGTGGTTCGATTAAAAAAAATAAAAGAAAACTGAATTAGAGAGTCTGTGAAGGGTACGAATGACTCAAGATTCAATTTGAAGATTAAGACTGTTTTAGACTTAGATTAAAACATAAAAAGGGTTTAAAACTTTCCTTGAAACTTTCTAAATCAGCAATCGAGCTTGAAACATCACAACCATCTTGAATTTCCTGATGAACGATCTCGTTGACTTTTTATAAATAATCTTTGACTCAGCAAATTTGAATTCAATATGATGATTTGGACAATGAAATATTGTAGATAGTTTTAATGAAACATTTATGACATACATGCATTTCTAGATTTTTAAGATTGTTAACAAATCAAAGACTTTGGTAAAAGGTACACGAAACAGAGATTTCGCTGAAAAAGAAAAAAAAACAATCTGTTTTCTTTAACTAAATTCACAGATGAGATTTAGTTAAGGCAGTATGAAGGATTGATTCCACGAAAATAATTGAACAAGGTTTTATGGTAGGGTTGAATATGGTCGACCAATACTTCACGAGTGTAACAGAAATATAGATAAGAAGAAGAAGAAAAAATATAAATAACTGATTTTGATTGTGATATAAATACGCGTATGCATCTGATTATGTAACATAATTAGTTTGTAATGTCTATATATATATTTGTAATTATATGTATTTATAATATCTGTATCTCATTATATTTCTATACCTATATTTATATAATAATCTTATTAACTATTAAATATAACTATAATACTAATACACTTAATAAAAAAATATAATGATATACTAGTAGTCATAATAATAGTATTCTTAATGAATATAAAATTTATAACAATGTTATTAAAAGTAATAGTACTAGTTATAATAATACTCATTTTATTAATAAAAACAATAATACTATTAAATTTAATAATTTATATGTAATGAATTTGTATCTATAAATTATATACTTTAATTAAATATTATTAACATTGTTAAAATTGAAAATGATGAAAAAATTATTATAATAACTTTATTTATACTTGTATTATATATATGTATCATCACTTATGTAATATGTACTATCTTATAATTATAATAACTTTTATTATGTATTAATTATTTATACATTTTATATATATTACTTAATCATAGAATTTATATATATATATATATATATATATATATATATATATATATATATATATATATATATATATAGCTTCACTTTTAATAGCAACTTGTTATCTTGTGAAGTATTTTACATAATTAATTTAATTGATTAAGTTGTATTTTATTAATTCGAATTAATACCTATATTTTTATTTATATTTATATATAAACTAATTTTTTTTATTTACACTTAATTATTTTGTATCTTATTTTATATATTAAATTCTAACGCCTAAATTATATTTTATTACTTCCAATTAATATATGTACTTACATTTATATATATACATATTTATTTACAAACAACTGTTCGTGAATCGTCGGAGATGGTCAAAGTCAAATGCATTCATGGAAATAGTTCAAACATTATGAGACTCAGTTTAATAGACTTTGCTTATCGTGTCGAAATCATATAAGATTAAGTTTAAAATTGGTCGGAAATTCCTGGGTCGTCACAGTACCTACCGTTAAAGAAATTTCGTCTCGAAATTTGAGTGAGGTGGTCATGGCTAACAATAAAAATGTTTTCATGACGAATATGAGTTGATAAATAGAGTTTTATCATCATTAAGTAATATGGATAAAACAATTCGATTATTCGAAGAGTAAGAATGAAGCTATCACAAAAGAGTGAAATGAGTAAATGAAGATTTGACTTAACCGGTGACGTAGTAACGATTGAATTCCGAAATTCAAGGGATTTAAAGAAAATCTTGAAAATCTATAAGATCTGATTCTTCGGGATTTATGGAAATTAAGATCTCTTTAATTAAATACGGTGATCTGCCCCGATTACTACGTCTGATATTTCCTTTATAAATTTACCTTTTCCGTTCCATTTGTTTTCACCACTTCTATACTCAATTCCCAAATTCAAAAGATTTATGAAAATGCTTAACCCTGTTTTGATCCTTGTTCTTATTCTAACTATCGCAATAATTGTTCTTCTTTTCCAACTCCCACCTGAAGAATCTATTTATTTCTATTATGCTCTAGGGATTATTGTATTCATAATCCTCCCGTGTCTTTATATTGCCATACGTACTGATATCCACGGTTTGTAATTTCGGTGTTGTCATTGGGCTTTATATTTTCCCCTATGTATTGGAGCTTCATACTTTTGTTTTCTCTTCCCGACTTTAAGTCAAGCGAATAATGGTCCAGAATTCGTAGATATAGAGTTTTGAATGATTATAATGTTCTAAGCAGGAAGTAGCGTGATAGAACGATTTGATTTTCAAATTTATCAACATCACTTAAGATAGAACTATCAAGAATATACTTTCTTGATATGTTCAGAAGTTAAGTAGAATGAAAGAGTTATGTAACATGGCACATGATGACATTGTGATCTGTGAATCATCACGTTCCAATAGAAACTCAGCATAACTTACTGTAATATAATCACGTTGATCAAGTGTCATTATATTATACTAACTCATGCATCAGTTCCCAACATTACTTCAATAATATTCATATTTTAAGCTCGAAAGTTTACAGAATATAGAAACTAACAGTTTCTATATGATGTAACACTGATAGCACGAAGAGATTAATGATTTCAGATAAGAATAGTTATAAAATATCTTCAGAAATATGGAGGATATTTATAATGAAAGATATGATGATATCTTGAAATTTCTAATATCGAATGATGGTGAAGAAAATTTGTCCGCAAGAGTTTGGAGTCAGAAGCAAGGTATTCGCTAAAGATTTCATCAGAAACAGAATCATCAGGATTCTTAAGGTACAAGTTTAGTCCTTGTGATTTGTTCAGAGACTCCTTCGTGGTTTGCTCAATCTGTTTTTTTTAGTACCAAATTTTCTATCGAGAGTTCCTAACACTCCCTTCTTTATCATCAAACTTTTTGCCGTTTAGACCATCTATAATTTTTCTGTTTCCTCTGCATTTAATACTACGATATCTGAATCATCGGTTATCAATTCGAGGTGGTTTCAGGAGAATTGTGTTTTTAGATGATTAAACACTGATGGTAATATGGTGGAATATAAAAGGTTCCCCGATAACAATGACCAAAGGTGAACTTATATATCAAGGTTATAATAGAGTTCATTCGAATGAAAAGTCGAAGTTGATTTGCTGAAGCTGTGATGAAATTGGCTAAGTTGAAAAGAAATTGCAAAGTTAATTTCGGTAATAACAACGCCAAAGGAGTTAGCACAGATACATTTCAAACGTTGACTCAGATTTCGAGTGTTTTTAGGTGCATAACTATATGCATAAGTCTTTTCTTCCGTAGATGAAGTGCGGTTGGTTCATCCTCTCGATTGAGATATTTTTAAGAATCATGAAAGGTTTGAACGCAGATTGTAATTGTCAAGATTTAAACGAGGTTTAAGATGAAATTAAGTGGCAAACTTGAAGAATTGTTTAGTTCCATATGTTATAATCAATATTTTAATTCATTTTAATTGTCCAATGTTGATAGTCCTCAGTCGATAATCCACAGTTAACAGTCCAATAATTTATATATAATTTAATATATAATATTCGAATTAATTAATACGTATCATGACCCGTGTACATGTCTCAGACTCGATCACAACTCAAAGTATATATATTATTATAGAATCATCCTCAACCCTGTATAGAGAACTCGATCATTACTGCATATAGAGTGTCTATGGTTATTCCAAATAATATATATATATATATATATATATATATATATATATATATATATATATATGCGTCGATATGATATGTCAAAACCTTGTGTACGTGTCCCGATATTTAAAGTGCGTAAAATAAATATATAATTTAAATGACGATAAATAAAATGCGTAAAGTAAATAACATAAATTAAATGACGATAAATAAAATTGCGATAATTAAATTGCGATAAGTAAACTGCGATAAATAAAATGTAATCAGTTAGCTACGAACAGTTAGCTGGAACAGTTAGCATGGATTCTTATCAAAAATTTTCGTAGTTAATTTGTTTGTTTCTATCAAATTTTTATTTCGTCAAATGTTTTCTTCATCATGTCACTTGTTGGATTCTGATAGGGCAAAATCCAAATATGAAATTGAATGAAAATGGTTATTCTGCGGTGAACGGATACGTATATTGGTGGTTGTAAATAGGATAGTAAATGATCGTTGAATTAAATTCGAAAAGTGTACAGTGTAACTTATTAATGTCGAATCTAAATATTCCTCGGGTATTACCTACCCGTTAAAATATTTTCACCATTAACAGTTTGTACAATAAAAATTTTAATTACAATCTCTATGAAAACATATATACATATATATTTTCTTCAGACGTAATCATGGATTTAATGAGTCAATGTGATATTAAACTCATCAGATTTACGGTTAGAACTAGAGTACATAATCTCTAAAATATTAGAGATTACATAATCGCCATGAAGGACGAAGATAGTTTATGTAGAACGATTCTTAGAACAATGATTATGCTTTGAGGTATAGATTGCGAGGTTGAGACTTGTGATGATGTTGTTGTTGTTAGTACTGGTTATGCTGCTGGTGCTGCTGATGGTGGTACTGTTGCTGTCGGTGCTACAAGTATTGTTGGTGCTGAGGTTGGTGATGATGTTGGTGTAGTAAGTATAGCTTGTAAATCACGCACCATTCTTGTCAGGGTTTATCCTACCCTCTATCATTTCTATCCATCCACTCATCTAATTCGATAGATCTTGATTATCAATTCGAAGTTCCCTAACTTCTTCTAATATTCCCCTTCGATTGGTATTCGGAAGTAGAGTTTAAATATTTTCTGAGATTGCAGTAACGCGACCTTGGAGGTGGAAAACTTTAGCAAGAAGGGTGAATACAGTGTTGCGCATAGGTTCACCGGTGAGTACATCGTTTTCTCTGATGTTAGGAGGTAAGTTTGGTTCGCGGTAGGGCTCGCCTTCTTCATTTCTCCATCGAGTGAGTAAGTCTCGGACCCACCCCCATCTCCTCCAGAAAGAAAAATAACTAAATGGTTGAGGCACTTCTGGTTCATTGATTTCAGAGTCTGCTTCAATATACATCTCGAAATCGCTTCCGGAACTAATGGAATCTAAGCTAGGTGTAGGATCCATCTCTCACGATCAGTTAAAGAGTTTTGATATGAAATGATTTTCGAATATCGAATGATATTCTAATTATATATAGAATATCTATACATACTTCCAAAGATCCCGTGAATTACGGAGTAAATTAAGGAAACGTGTCAGATAAAGTCTACAGTGACAGATACGCTAAGATATGGATTAGTAGATATGCTAAGATATGAATTTTGTCTATACACTATTCATGCAATCATTGCAGTAAGATGTGTCTAGACTAAGAATGATAAGCAGGTAATATCTTAAGGATGATAAACTGATGATTTCCGACAAAAACGATAAGCAAAATTTTTGACATGCAGACACGGTCGAAGTCCAGACTCACTAATGCATCCTAATGACTTATCAGTTATACACACTAATGCAGACCTGGTTCGCTAAGACCACCGCTCTGATACCAACTGTAGCAACCCGTCCTAATCCATTCAGGCGAAGTCCATATCGATTATAAACGATTCACAACAGTTGATTACATCGCGAGGTACTTGACCTCTATATGATACATTTTACAAACATTGCATTCATTTTTGAAAAGACAATCTTTCATTACATCGAAAGTTTACGACGTGCATACCATTTTATAATATATCTAACTATAATTGACTTAATAATAATCTTGATGAACTCAATGACTCGAATGCAGCGTCTTTTGAAATATGTCATGAATGACTCCAAGTAATATCTTTAAAATGAGCAATTGCACAGCGGAAGACTTCTTTCATACCTGAGAATAAACATGCTTTAAAGTGTCAACCAAAAAGGTTGATGAGTTCATTAGTTTATCATAAAGAATCATTTCATAATTTTAATAGACCACAAGATTTCATATTTCCAATTCTCATAAACATACGTCCCATGCATAGAGATAAAAATCATTCATATCGATTGAACACCTGGTAACCGACATTCACAAGATGCATATAAGAATATCCCCATCATTCCGGGATCCTCCTTCGGACATGATATAAATTTCGAAGTACTAAAGCATCCGGTACTTTGGATGGGGCTTGTTGGGCCCGATAGATCTATCTTTAGGATTTGCGTCAATTAGGGTGTCTGTTCCCTAATTCTTAGGCTACCAAGCTAAAAGGGGCATATTCGGCTTCGATCATTCAACCATACAATGTAGTTTCGATTACTTGTGTCTATTTCGTAAAACATTTATAAAAGCAGCGCATGTATTCTCAGTCCCAAAAATATATATTGCAAAAACATTTAAAAAGGGAGCAAATGAAACTCACAATTCTGTATTTTGTAGTAAAAATACATATGACGACATTGAATAACTGAACAATGTGGGGTTGGCCTCGGATTCACGAACCTATATCATTTGTGTATATATATTAATATACATAATCGTAATCGAATAAATATATATAACTTTCTTAGTTATATCGTCTTTATGTTAATAACATATATGTTCTGTGTATTTATTATATATATTTTAACTAAATAAGATATTAAGTTTGCTATGTTATATATATATATATATATATATATATATATATATATATATATATATATATATATATATATATATATATATATATATATATATATATATATATATATATATATATATATATATATATATCATTTGTTTGTTAAAACAGTTTTTTAACAATACCAAGATAATATTTGAAGTAATATAATGATAATACTAATATTAAATATAATGATAACATTAGTAGTTTTAATAAGATTGATAATTTAATAATAATGGTAATAAAATTAATAATTTTGATATCATAACATCATACTTAATAATAATAATAATTATAACAATCTTATTACTAGTGGTAATCCTAATAATAATACTTTTATTCATAATAATAATAATAAGTCTAAAATGATACTAATACTAATATTTACAAAAATAATAATAATTTGCATTATTTTCATAATACTATTATTAATAAACCTTTCCATCATAGTGACAATAATATTGAAGTTTTGAAATTTCCAATAATATCATAAGTAATACTCATAGTAATAATAATAATAATAGATATAATACTTTTAATTATGATGATAATAATAATAATTATACTTCTAATAATAACCTTATTATTAATATTCATAATAGTAATAAAAATAGTAATAAAAATAATAACAATAATCATAAAAATAAAAGAAAAGGAACTACCTCACAAAGAGTTTTTAAAAAAAAAAATTGCTCACGCCAGGGCTCGAAGCCGTGACCACTCGCTACCCCGTCACTCCTCTATACCAGCTGGGCTGTTGCCTCAATTCCGAAATAATACATAACCCAAAAATATTTGACCCGTATTACTTTATCACCATCTTCATCGAGCAATTCAAACTCAAATCGACCATGGAAATCAGACCATTGCAAACAACAATTTAATTCACTTGGTTTTACGATTCTTCAATAACTCAGAATATTTATTAAGTGGTTCGATTAAAAAAATAAAAGAAAACTGAATTAGAGAGTCTGTGAAGGGTACGAACGACTCAAGATTCAATTCGAAGATTAAGACTGTTTTAGACTTAGATTAAAACATAAAAAGGGTTTAAAAACTTTCCTTGAAACTTTCTAAATCAGCAATCGAGCTTGAAACATCACAACCATCTTGAATTTCCTGATGAACGATCTCGTTGACTTTTTATAAATAATCTTTGACTCAGCAAATTTGAATTCAATATGATGATTTGGACTATGAAATCTTGCAGATAGTTTTAATGAAACATTTATGAAATACCTGCATTTCTAGATTTTTAAGATTGTTAACAAATCAAAGACTTTGGTAAAAGGTACACGAAACAGAGATTTCGTTGAAAAAGAAAAAAAAACAATCTGTTTTCTTTAACTAAATTCGCAGATGAGATTTAGTTAAGGCAGTATGAAGGATTGATTCCACGAAAATAATTGAACAAGGTTTTATGGTAGGGTTGAATATGGTCGACCTATACTTCACGAGTGTAACAGAAATATAGATAAGAAGAAGAAGAAGAAAAAATATAAATAACTGATTTTGATTGTGATATAAATACGCGTATGCATCTGATTATGTAACATAATTAGGTTGTAATATATATATATATATATATATATATATATATATATATATATATATATATATATATATATATATATATATATATATATATTCAATTATATGTATTTATAATATCTGTATCTCATTATATTTCTATATATGTATTTATATAATAATCTTATTAACTATTAAATATAACTATAATACTAATACACTTAATAAAAAAATATAATGATATACTAGTAGTCATAATAATAGTATTCTTAATGAATATAAAATTTATAACAATGTTATTAAAAGTAATAGTACTAGTTATAATAATACTCATTTTATTAATAAAAACAATAATACTATTAAATTTAATAATTTATATGTAATGAATTTGTATCTATAAATTATATACTTTAATTAAATATTATTAACATTGTTAAAATTGAAAATGATGAAAAAATTATTATAATAACTTTATTTATACTTGTATTATATATATGTATCATCACTTATGTAATATGTACTATCTTATAATTATAATAACTTTTATTATGTATTAATTATTTATACATTTTATATATATATTACTTAATGATAGAATTTATATATATATATATATATATATATATATATATATATATATATATATATATATATATATATATATATATATATATATATATATATATATATATATATATATATATATATATCTACATATAGCTTCACTTTTAATAGCAACTTTTTATCTTGTGAAGTATTTTACATAATTAATTTAATTGATTAAGTTGTATTTTATTAATTCGAATTAATACCTATATTTTTATTTTTATTTATATATAAACTAATTTTTTTATTTACACTTAATTATTTTGTATCTTATTTTATATATTAAATTCTAACGCCTAAATTATATTTTATTACTTCCAATTAATATATGTACTTACATTTATATATATACATATTTATTTACAAACAACTTTTCGTGAATCGTCGGAGATGGTCAAAGTCAAATGCATTCATGGAAATAGTTCAAACATTATGAGACTCAGTTTAATAGACTTCGCTTATCGTGTCGAAATCATATAAGATTAAGTTTAAATTTGGTCGAAAATTCCCGGGTCGTCACAGGTTAGACGTCTATAGAGAATTCATTAGGCACCTCTATTCCACAGACTTCTCGTTCTCAACATTTCAAACCAATCTGTTAAAAGAGCTGCGTTCTCAAGTTCGTTCTCTTCACCAACTGTTAAAAGAATGTGGGGATGATATTTTTGTCAAGTATTGGGATGCAGAAACTAATTTCAAATTCGATTTAGAGTCATTTGTTAGTTTTCTACCTCACTTCAGTAATAAGGAATTTTCTCCAATTCATATAAACCGTTATGTCACTGCAATGATTTCTGAATTAGAATTTTGGATTGAAAGCCAGAAACCTAACCCTATTTTAAAATATGGAAACCGAGATTTCTTTTACTTTGATCCAGCCTCATTTCTCATCAAAAGATTAATTGAAGTTTTTCCGGATTCAACCGAGGAAAGAATACATCAGAATTTCTTCGCAAAAAGAAAGGAAATACATTCCGAACTCGTACAAATCATCACTATGTCAAAATTTCCATCTACAACTCCGCAAAGAAAGATCATTCGGGAAATATCTGAAAACTTTAAATTTACTATCGGTGATCCTGACTGCGCGGAAGATCTTTTATTTCAAGACACAGTGTCAAAACTTCTTTTCGAGCTTAATTATCGAGATACTGGACCTAGAGATGGAATTTCGAACATTAAAAAAGTTAGAAGGGCTTTGGTTAAACTTATGGACGATATCGGAGATTTACAAAATCGTGAGCGCAAAATGTTAAGTGATTTTGAAATATTTTCAGTACACTCCGCTTATTTACTCTGGATGGTCAAAGAAGCTTGAAACTTATCTTTCTTTCCGCGTCATTTCTGGAACTTAGTTGTGGAACCTGTGTAATTTGTGCTTTTAATAAAATAAAATATTTTAATTTTACTCCGTCCATTTGACTTTTTCTTTTTAGTTTAATTAATAAAAAAAACTGGATTAAGATCCGAAGTAAAATTTTATTTATCTTTTATTAATCTAGTGAAAATTTTTAAATTTTAAAAAATATAAAAATTCGCGAGTCGGGTCAGGGAAATAAGCCCGTGAGACGCACGGGCCCATTTTCTTTCTCCTTTTCTTTCCTCTGCTTCTTCTTTCTTTTCCTTTTCTTTTTCTTCTTCCTCTTTTCTGTGTTCTTTGGCCGACGACCTCACCCACCACCATCACCATCAAATCTTGACCAAATTAAACGATTCAAAGCTCAAATCCGACTCTCTCGTGCCTCCTAAACGCGTTTCCATCATCAATTTTGCGAAAAAGGTACTCTTTCACAGTTAAAATTTGAGTTTTTATTCGGAGTCAAAATTTTGAATTCCTTTATGCTTAGTTAGATAATGTGATTGATGTGTGTTTGTTTTTAGGTTCGATTGAAGCATTTTGGATAGTTTTTAGCTCTCGATTCGTTAGTTTAGATTTTAGGCTAGGAATTGGTGTAATTTTTTGAAAACTTGATGTTTTGCTAGCTCATTTTAGGCTTAGTGAATCATTTAGAATGCTTACAAACTAATGTTGGAACAATTTAGGCTTGTTTCCTTGAAAATTAATATTTTGGTAAAACTACACTTGATTAAGCTTAGGGTTATTCCTATAGTTAAAACGTTTTTAAAACTTAGGATTCTCTTAAAAACTAGCCTAAATGAAGATATCATTGACTTGCAAAAGAAAATTTAGCCTAGTCTTTGACTTTTCTTATTTTGTACGTTTTAAGCAAAATGATTATCTTTCGGTAAAAACGGTCTTATGTCTTGACTTAAGAATGTTATAGCTAAAGTTTGATGATTAAAAATATTTAAGGTAATTAAAAATGGTCATTAGAATCATTGTATGCTTAAAAATCATCATATTTTAATCAAAATTGCTTATTACGACTAACTCGCTATAATTATTATTTTTAGCATTATTTGTTGCAATCACGGGTACGCTAATTTTGACGTGTTGCGACCTAAC
The DNA here is from genome assembly GCF_046630445.1 of Rutidosis leptorrhynchoides. Taxonomy (NCBI): domain Eukaryota; kingdom Viridiplantae; phylum Streptophyta; class Magnoliopsida; order Asterales; family Asteraceae; genus Rutidosis; species Rutidosis leptorrhynchoides. The sequence continues at coordinate 439,295,532 of NC_092337.1, read as the reverse complement.
CACACCGCATAATTAAAACTGTCCGTTTTGGCCATATCAGACTGCCAGCACAATGGTGCGGCGCACAGTAAGGCCTGTCGACAGGCAGAGGCTTACATTATTTGTGACATATAAGATCAATTCAGATTATAAAGCTAGGGTTTGAGTTTACTTAAAATTCTAACCTATAAAATAATAAGAACACTTGAGAAACACGATTGTAAGGTTACTAAATTTTGGATTTCAAATTGATTTAGGTTTAAAAATAAAAAATTAATGGACATGAGATGATGATGATGATGATGATGGTCCACGATTTTGAGGGAGAGGAAGAGAAAGTGCAACCAAGAAAACTCTAGGATTTTGTGAATTATGAGGATTGGGTAGACGGGTTACCATATAACAATCAAAAAGCAAATCAGGCCAAGCAGAGGGAAGAAAGCCGATCGACCTAGGGCCCAAAGTGGGTCCATATAATTTTTTATTTTTTTTACAATTTGACATGAAACCTTGTACGTTTGCTCGATAAAAATCCCGGTGATTTCGTGGTTCGCGATTTTTAAATAAACTTAAGTTCTTTAACTCTAGACATAGAAATTCTTAATCATATAATAAAATCTATGTTTGCATAATATGTACTTAATGAAAACAATGTCAGAAATTTCGTAAAGCGTGTGTTCATGAAAGATAAATCGTAACAAAAAAAGCAAGGTTGTTACAGTAGGAAGTTTTGATGCTTTTCCTAAAAACAAACAGTTACTTACGTTCGAAATAAATAAGAAGTTGTATTAGTAGATTAATTTTGGGGATGAAATGAGTAATATCGGTACCGTCTCGAATCCGTCCTCATACTTAGCCCTCGAAGGCACCAATATTAGCAAACGTGATATGGTTAGCCCTCACTTAGCCCTCAAGGTCTCGCCTTGCAGAATTTCCTTACATAGCACAACTGAGCACAGAAGATTTTGTTTTAATTGTTTGTACATTTTGTTTCAACAATTGTACATTGGTATATATAATTTATTTGGTGGGTTCATGTGATTGTGGGGAAGTATGTTAAGAATATTACTGTTCATGTCTTGGGGAGGAAGTAGGAAGAAAAAACTGATGTGGCGCTGATGTGATGGTCAGTTCATTCATGAGAAAGTATGTAATTGATGTTGTAAAATGATGATATAGACAAATGAATATAAATAATGACAGTAGAGAAAGATATTAATGATAAAAACAATGACACTTTGGGCAGCAGATCCCATAAAACAGGGCATGCAAGACCAACAGTATAGTATATAGTATAGTTGCAGCACAAAAAGAAAAAACAATTTACTCCGTTTATTAATAATAAACAAATTGCTAGTATGTTTGATAGTTACTAGTCCTTACCAAAAAGGCCTTTTTCTTGCAAAACCTGCATGCCTTTAGACTTTAGCATCTTCCTTAAGGTGTTTAATGTATAGTACTGTAGCTTAGCTAACCAGTTTCCATTCATTCAAATGTGTGATCATAGTCATAGGGTGGTAAGTTGGGTTGGGTGGGTGGGTGTCCATCTGGCCCCACAACTCTTCGCCTGGATGGGATCTCATCTCAAATTGTGGCTGCATCCATATATATATATTTTTTTATCACTTTTGTACCTACATGTACTGCTACACATGTAACTAGCTACCTAGTAGTATATAATTTCAACTTCAAAGACAACTACCATGTCTCTATGATGGAAAATGTATGAATTTACTACGCAACACAAATTTTTTTTTTTTTTTTAAAGGCAATATTTTATTAGATTGTAAAACTCACAATACATCCCATGCTCCTACCAATTACAGTAGAAAACAGTGGGTCAGTAGCACACATTACATCAATTATCCAACACACGCTAAATTATATACAATGATGCTAAGATAGCACCATAACAAAGACACTATATAAGAAGACTTTGGGGATTATGTAGCCACGTGTGCCACTCGATAGTCTTCCCTTTACACCGTTTCACGATCCACTCGAAAGTCTTAACTTGAATCTCGTCCATAGCCGTCGGCACGTTCCAACATTTATTTGTAAAAACCTTTTGATTTCGGTTTTTCCAAATGAGGTAGCTACACAACCATATTACTGCTTGCCAAAGAATTTTACCCACATACGAACTAGCTTGGCCCGTATCAAGAGCAAGATCCTCAATATTAACATATGTTACACCTCCACGACCCCACCATGAAAAAACCTTGCACCAAATTGTTAAATTGGTTAAATTGTTATGTTAAAGAAAGAAGATACAACAAGTATTTCTTGTTGTAAATGTAATACTTGGAGGGAGTAAATGTAAACTTTATTGTAAAAAAACATCGGCACCTGAGATTTGTATAGTTAGCTGAACAAATATTGCTACAGGTTAACTTATTTCTACATACTTTCTTAGATTATCTAGTAATGCGTTAGCAAAACGTAAATAATCAGAAAACGTTTTTGACAAATATGCGTTAGATTCCGTGTTTACTAAAGACATAATGCAGTTTTGAAACGTAGGGGTTGAGATTTTACGAAGGGTCTTTCGTCATCACTTTTGAAGAATTTCATTCCAGCTTGACCGTTTGCTTATCTCCCGCTCTAATTGCAGTGTTAGATGATACATTATGGCCCATGTATTACACCCTTTGTATTTATTACAGTAGTATTATAGGGTCCGGCCATCTATTGTATCTATATCTATCTATCTATAGTTAATATTAAAATCTTATAATAATGATGTCATTATTAGGCTAATTCCTTTGTTAAGAAAAAATCTAAAAGAAAAAGAAAAAACTCTAAGCATGGTGGGTGATGTCATTAATATAAATAATTTTGATTTAAAATTAAATCTTATTAATTAATTATTATTATTAAATCTTATTAATAATTTTTTTAATTATTAAAATTAAATAATTTTGAATTATTTTAATTAATTATTTTGAATTGAGTACGAGAATGTATAAAATCTAAGCAGGAGGAAACAAATTCTAAATTTATATTTTAATTTACACTTTTAAAATAAAATAACAACCAATATTATCTCTTATGATTGAATGTGGATTGTTTAATATTCATTTAAATTTTTTGATGAAATGATCAGTTGACGAGTTTCTTAGTCGGACTATGTGGTTCCACGGGTCATTAAACTAAATAACTTTAGCATTTACGTTCACTTACTACCTAAAACATATCATTAAACTATTTCGTTTAAACAAACTCGTGGTTCCACGGATCATTTCACTAGTTGTATATATATACATTTGAGCAAAAATGGGTTACTATTTATGAATAGTAGCTCACTTCCATGCTTAGGAGTTGTACATTCCGCTTAAATCGTCGTACCCACTAGAACCATTTACAAACAAACGTCAAACAACCTAAACTCCAAGGGCTAAAGTTGTGACAACCCGGAAATTTCTGACCAAATTTAAAATTTATCTTTATATTATTCTGACACGATAAGCAAAGTTTGTTAAGTTAAATCTCAAGAATTTTAAACTGTGTTCATACATTCATTTAACCTCGACCAAATTCTGACGATTCACGAACCATTATATAAATGGATATGATTATATAAATATGTATGTATATTATAACTTGAGAATATTAACAAAGTATTAAACGTATAATACGTTACATGAACGTATTTGTTTCATTATGTTTATCGATGGAATTAGATGATAATATCAAGTAATTGATTTATTGTGATATGATTACGGGTCTCTGTTGAGAGGTTCACTTTGATTCAGGAAACCTTTTAATTTTAACGGTATTCGGAAATTTGGTAAAGTGATTTACATGTAAGAACAAAAGTGTCAATTATCGAGGATTAGACAAAAGTTAGTGGAGATTTTTGATTAACTCTTAACGTGTGCTTTACACTATATTTCCTCGTGTCTTTCGATAGGTTAATAATTTAGCTTTCATAATAGTTAATCATGTAGAAGAAATATTTGAGATAAGGTTCGTCGATTAGATAAACCCATTTGACATGTTACATTAGGATGATTTCATACGTTTGATTATCCTTTAGACTTAACCCTACGATGCACGAATAAATCGTAAGTTAAAAACTTGAAACCTGTTAAGATTTATATATGATTTTACTTTCTTAAACGAAATGGTTTTTTGAGATAATAGACTATTATTATTAAAAACATTTTATGATATAACAACTACTACTACTGTGACGCCCCGTACAAAACCATCATGTACGATTCGTCAACAACAGGATCTTTACACGGTCAAGTACTACATGCTGTTTGAAAACCAGTTTGCATTCATAAAAACATAGTGTTTACAAAAGATAACATGACACAGAGGTCATTACAAAGCCATTATTCAAATAACATAAGTTGCGAATGCAAAGTAAAAGTTTCATGATTGAGACATCTCTAAGTAATGCAGCGGAAATCTAACACATCAGGTCCTTAACAGCAAGTCTAAACAGCAAGACAGCAAGTCTAAACAGCGGTAGCAACAACCCTCTAAGCACCTGAGATAACATGCTTAAAAATGTCAACAATAATGTTTTTGAGCTATAGTTTAAATTGTAACAGTAATATAAGATTGACCACGAGATTTCAATGTTTCAAAACAGTATGAAAAGCATATGTATAACCGTGGGCACATGGTAACTAGACTTAACGTAAATATAATATCACCTCCTAAAAGTACACCTGGCGAGTGCGTATGTCCTCAAAGTATTAAACACCCGTTAAATGCTAGCGCGACTAGCCCGAGTGGGGATATCAAACCCTATGGATTCATATCTAATATTCGCGTCTACCGGTTCAAAAACTAATAGTTAAACGTTACCGTGCTAAGGGGAATCTTTATGCAGTTGTATAACCCACACATATGTAAAGTTTAAGTACTCGTGTCAAGTAAGTAAAACATAAAAAGCGCATGTATTCTCAGTCCCAAAAATAGTATAAGTAAAAAGGGATGCTATAACTCTCAGTGATAAAAGCAGTAAAGTCGGTAATGAAAGTGTGCAAGTAGTAAGTCGGTCCGAAAGGTCGTCAACCTAAATCAAAGGTTACTAGGTCAGTAGGTTGTCTTTATAAGTTTTAATAGTGCATAAAATAAGTTTAAGTGTCATCATCATCATCATTCATCATCATAAAAGCTAAGTAAGTTTGACAAGAATAGAGATCGAAACAATAGGCTGACTTCGGTCAGTTGTTACGACCTCTACGTAAATCGAAAAGACGCGTAATCAGTGGCTATGACTCCGTATGTGAGTCCCCTAGTTGCTGACCAATTTCCAGAACCAAACTCGTCTTCGTTTGACTGTGGCAACGGTTTAAGTGCGAGTAGGTCAGAAATTTCAGCACAACGTTAATAGGGTGTAACGACTTTCGGAAGGCCATAAATCCTAAACCGTAACTCGGATTAAGACGAGGTCTAAACGGAAAATCATCTACTCAAACCAAACTAACTGAAAATCAGCTTTCCAGTAGCCCAGGTTACTGATCAGATCCCGAAAAACAGTGAACAAGTGCTCCGGTGGGGTTCTTGGTGCTTGATGTTCATCACGGTTCTCATCCTTGATGCTAGTAGCTTCAAGTGTACAACTCGTTGATGGTTTAGCATCACTTTTGACGTTAAGACCAAGTAATAACACAACTCATTTAAGAGTCTTAGATGGATGATGAACCAAGGTTACATCATATCCTTAGTCTTAACACAAATACAAGTCCTATTTACAAACAAAGTTACAAACTTTACATCAATCAAACAAGTATGAACATGATCTAAGTCAAATGAAGTGATGGAACCCTGAGCTAGAGCGCTTGGATCCCTTTCACACAAGTTATAAGGTCACAAAGCTAGAAAGCTTGAACCTTTAGTGTTCTTGAAGATCTTGAAGCATAAAGCTTAGATCTTTAAGTTACATGAAGACCATAAACACAAGTTTTGATCTTTATAACAAATTAATGAGATCATAAGTTAGAAAACTAAGATCCAACAAAAGATATGAAGATCCAAGCTAGAAAGCTTGCATCTTGATTGTTCTTGAAGATCTTGAAGCATAAAGCTTGGATCTTTAAGTTACATGAAGATTACAAACACAAGTTTGAATCTATATAATAAAATAGCAAGATTAAAGTAAGAAAATATAGATCTACAAAGTGGGTGAAGATTCAAAGCTAAAAAGCTTGAATCTTCCATGTTCTTGAAAGATTCAAATCCATATTTGAATCTACAAGATGTAATCAAGATCAAAAGCTAAAAAGCTTGATCTTCTAAAGAATGATGATGATGGTTCAAAAATGATGAAGAAAAGAAGAAGAAAATATCAAAAACTTACAAGTTTTAGAGTGAGAAATATTAGAGAGAAGATAGGAGAATAAGTGTGTGTGAAATACAAATGAGAGCAAGTGTAGAATGAGATGCATAAGGCTAGTATTTATAGGGAAATGAGGGAGGGGAAGGTGGTGGTGGCTGAAAATTTGAGGGGGGACAATGGGGGACAAAAAGTTGCTTTTTGGTTAATGGTTGTCTAAAGTTGGTGCTTATGTTGGGATCCCATGTAACATTAAGGATAATACTTGACATAAATGCTAGCATGTTCCCTCTAATAAATGGGCATTTGTCTTACTTATTATTGGGTCACTAGTAATTAATTAGTGATCTAAATAAATGGGCTACTAGCTAGAGTAGGGTGACTTAAGTCCAACAAGGTAGAAAATCCAACAAGACTAACTAGTAAGCATAATTAAATTACTACGCATAATTAAGCATCCATAAACCCAAGTAATTATTATTATAAAATAATAATTAGTATCCCATAGTCATAATATTCCGATTACGACAAAAGTTAAACGTGCGACAAAATTCGCGGTTTAATCGAAACGTCAAGTGACACTAACGGTCATAAAGCATCCGGTGATCAAGTTTAGTATCCTACGTACTCTAAGGCACGTTTTAACATATAAATGAAAGTAAACCATGTATATAAAGGTTCCAGAGTATAAAGTAGCACAGTACGCACAAATACGCAGTTTCGCGAAAACACAAAGTACAAAAGCAAGTCGAAAAAGTTGGGTCCTTACATTATGCACATGTTAATGGAAATTTCATCCCGAAATTTAAGCTGAGGCAGGTGTTGAAGTCAGGAAGAGGTGAGGATACTTCTGCATCATTTGATCCTCTCATTCCCAAGTAAACTCAGGTCCTCGTTTGGCATTCCATCGAACTCGGACCGATCGGAATCTTGTTGCGTTTCAAAGTTTTAACCTCAAGGTTCATAATTTCGCCAGGTTCTTCCATGAAGTAGAGTTTGTCATCAATCATAAGTTCCTCCAGTGGTATGACAAGTTCCGGCAGAGCAAGACACTTCTTCAAATTTGATACGTGGAAGTAGGATGACCTGCGCTCAATTGAGTTGGAAGATCCAAACAGTAAGCAACGGGTCCAACACGCTCCAAGATTTCAAACGGACCAATGTATCGTGGGTTTAACTTTCCATGCTTTACAAAGCAGATTACACCTTTCCAAGGTGCGACTTTCAACATCACACGGTCACCCACGTTGAATTCGAAGTCTTTAAGTTAAGATCAACATAACTCTTTTGTCGATCACGGGCCGTCTTAAGTCTCGCTTGAATCTGGGCAATCTTCTCTGTCGTTTCATGGACTATCTCGGGTCCGGTGATTTGCATTTCACCTAACTCGGCCCAACAAATAGGAGAACGGCACTTGCGGCCATACAACGCTTCAAAAGGTGTGGCATTAATACTCGAGTGATAACTGTTGTTGTAAGAGAATTCAGCTAACGGCAAATGCCTTTCCCAAGACTTTCCGAAGTCAATAACACAGGCACGCAACATGTCCTCTAAAGTCTGAATCGTTCGTTCGCTCTGACCGTCGGTCTGTGGGTGATATGCAGTGCTCATGTCGAGACGAGTTCCCAAGGCTTCTTGCAAAGAACGCCAGAATCTGGAAGTAAAATGGGGATCGCGATCTGAGATAATTGATAGAGGTACACCATGACGAGACACAACTTCTTTGATGTACAGTTGAGCAAGTCTCTCCATTGTATCTGTTTCCTTCATCGCTAGGAAATGAGCAGATTTGGTAAGACGGTCAACGATAACCCAGATTGTATCGTATCCGCCTACTGTCTTCTGTAGCTTCGTGATGAAGTCCATCGTAATTGCTTCCCATTTCCATTGTGGGATTTCCGATTGTTGAAGTAATCCAGATGGCCTCTGATGTTCAGCCTTAACCTTCGAACAAGTCAAACACCTCCCAACATAAGTTGCAACATCCTTCTTAAGATTTAGCCACCAATACTGTTCCTTGAAATCGTGGTACATTTTACTGGCTCCTGGATGAATCGAATATCTCGACTTGTGGGCTTCATCAAGTATAAGGCTTCATAAATCTCCATAACGAGGTACCCAAATTCTTCTGGCGTAACATCGGAGTCCAGACTCCTTAACCTCGAATTTAGAGACAAGAATGTTCAAGTATTCACGGGATATGTTCTCCTCTTTGAGAGCCTCTTCTTGGGCTACTCGGATCTGGCTGTTGAGGTTCGAATGAATGGTGATGTTCAAGGCGCGGACACGAAGAGGTACCATCCTCTCCTTTCGGCTCAGAGCGTCGGCTACAACATTGGCTTTGCCAGGATGGTAACGGAGTTCACAATCATAGTCGTTCAGTGTCTCGATCCATCGACGTTGTCTCATATTCAGCTGTTTCTGATCAAAGATGTGCTGGAGGCTTTTATGATCGGTGAATATGGTACTCTTTGTCCCATAAAGATAGTGTCTCCACAACTTCAAAGCAAAGACAACAGCTCCAAGTTCGAGATCATGGGTAGTGTAGTTTTGCTCGTGTATCTTCAGTTTACGAGAAGCATAAGCAATGACCTTCGTTCTTTGCATCAATACGCAACCAAAACCTTTTTTCGAAGCATCGCAGTATACAATGAAGTCGTCACTACCTTCAGGAAGCGACAAGATAGGTGCGGTGGTTAACTTCTGCTTCAGGGTTTGAAATGCGGATTCTTGTTCATTCTCCCAAACGAACTTCTTCCCTTTGTGAGTCAGTGCGGTCAAAGGACGCGCAACCAATGAAAAAACCTTCAATAAATCTTTGGTAGTAACCGGCAAGACCTAGAAATTGGCGGATGTGAGTTGGAGTAGTGGGTGTCTCCCACTTGCTGATAGCCTTGATCTTTGCGGGATCAACTTTGATACCTTGATCACTTACAATATGACCCAGAAATTTGACTTCCTTCAACCAAAATTCACACTTGGAGAATTTGGCATAAAGTTGCTCTTGTCTCAAGAGTTCAAGCACTAGTCGGAGATGTTGCTCGTGTTCTTCTTCGCTCTTGGAGTAGATGAGAATATCATCTATGAAGACGATAACGAACTTATCTAGGTAAGGCTTGCATACACGATTCATGAGGTCCATGAATACAGCGAGTGCGTTGGTTAAACCGAATGGCATCACGAGAAGCTCATAATGACCATAGCAGGTTCTAAACGCGGTCTTCATCACATCACTATCCTTCACCCTCAATTGGTGATAACCTGATCGCAAATCGATCTTAGAGTAAATGATTGATCCTTGCAGCTGATCAAAAAGATCATCAATTCGGGGAAGAGGATATCGGTTCTTGATCGTCAATTTATTGAGTTAGCAGTAGTCGATACACATGCGGAAGGATCCGTCCTTCTTCTTCACGAATAAAACAGGTGCGCCCCAAGACGACGAGCTAGGTTGGATAAAACCTCGGTCGAGCAATTCCTGAAGTTGACTCTGCAACTCTTGCAGTTCGGAAGCTGCTAGTCGATAAGGTGCGCGAGCTACGGGTGTAACTCCTGGCACTAGATCGATCTGGAATTCCACGGCTCTCGGTGGTGGTAATCTAGGCAGTTCTTCCGGAAAGACGTTGGGGAATTCATTCACGATTCTCACATCATTCACGCTCTTCTCTTCTGTTTCTAAAGCCCTCACGTGTGCTAAAACAGCAAGATGTCCTTTCTTCATTATCTTTTGTGCTTTCATACAACTAGTGAGGTTTAGCTTCGAACTATATCTCTCTCCGTATATAACCAGTGGCTCACCATCTCCTTGTGGTATACGAAGAGCTTTATCTCCACAGATAACGTCGGCCCTCACTTTGGTCAACCAGTCCATGCCGACAATCACGTCAAAGCTTCCCAATTTGATAGGTATCAAGTCAATTGCGAAATCCACACCAGCTATGTTGATAATAGCTCCTCGGCCAATTTGGTCGACTTTCTCAAGTTTCCCATTGGCTACCTCAACTAGCATACTCTCCTCTAAAGAAACTAACGACCAATCTATCTTAGAGCAAAAGTGTCTACAAATATAGCTCCTATCGGCACCAGTATCAAATAGGACAGAAGCTAATAGATTGTTGATAGTGAATATACATGTAACCAAGTCGGAGTTCTCACGGGCATCCCTTGCATTTACATTGAAAGATCTTCCATGCGGGGGTCCGCCGTCTTTTCGCTTATTGGGACACTCATTCCTGAAGTGGCCCTGTTGTCCACACTCATAACACTTTCTTGGTCCATTGGGGTTGGTGGTCACAGCTGGGATGGGAATCTTGCAGTCCTTGCCAATATGCCCGGTCCTTTTGCACTTTTCACAGACCACATTACAGTACCCGGTATGGTGCTTGTAGCACCTCTTGCACTGCGGTAGAGTACCCTTGTAGTTGGGGTTCGAGCTAGGGGTTGGGTTGGGGTTCCTTCCGTCGTTATGCCTCTTAGTGGGGGTTTGATCATAGACTCTCCCCTTGTTGTTTTCCCACTTACGCTTATCACCACTGGCTCCCGATTCGGATTTTGCCTTTTCCGATTCCTTGCTGATAATTTGGTTCATAAGGGTTTGCGCCATGCGCATAGCTGCAGGGACGTTGGGTGGATTAGAAGAGGTGATATTTCCTTGAATGGACTTGGGAAGTCCCCACAAGTATCGTTCCATTCTCTTAAATTCCGGGGTAACCATCGTGGGACACATCAGCGCTAATTCCAGATACCTACGGTTGTAACCATCAAGATCGTTTCCCACAACCTTCAACTCCTAGAACTCAGCCTCCATTTTCTGTATCTCTGCTCTGGGCAGTACTCTTCAATCAGGGCTCCCTTAAATTCTTCCCACGGAGTGGCATAAGCCTCGTCAATACCCTTAGCTTGAGCCAGTGTGTTCCACTAGGTTAGGGCACCATCTGACAGCGTACACGAAGCATACTTGGTTTTGTTCTCCTCTGAGCAGTTGCTTACACGGAACACAGCTTCTAATTTCTCAAACCACCTAGTCAGACCAACTGGCCCCTCAGTACCGCTAAAGTTGTGGGGCTTGCAGCTTTGAAACTCTTTGTATGTGCACCAGTTACGAATGGGCTGGTTAACTGGTGGAGCTTGTGGGTTGATTTTTGCAATAGCTGAGACTACTCTCTCAGCGATCATTTCCCCAATCTGTGCTGCTGTGGGTGCTGCTCGTCCGTTTGCCATTGCTCTTCTAAACAGAAATTTTGACTTAAGTCAAAATCCAGCATTTACTAAATAATAATATAGTATATAGCAACCAACATGGAACCAACGCAACACATGTTAACTAAGCAATGCACTAGATATGGATACCACAGAAACATCATACAGTAACGTAAGTAGAACACCGTGCAAAAAGTAAACAACACTAAATTCCATTCATTAATAATAAGTTGCATACATCCGCATAAGTTCGTACAATACATGAGTAAAACATGAAACTATAACAAGATTACATAATGAAATCTACTACAATGCCCTATGGTGACGGTGGGTAAAGGATGTCCATTATGTAGCACATCTGGTCCTCGAGCTCAGTTACCCGAGAACGGATGATCTCCACTTCCCTCGTTAGTTCCTCGACGGAGGGAGATGGTGGGGCAGGCGGTGCAGTCGGTACAGGTGGTGCAGGTGGTGCAGATAGTCTAGCGCAAGAAGTAGATGCTGCATAGCGGTAAGGCTTACGCACAAATGGATCCGCAGGGTAAGGCACAACCAGCTTACGGGTGGTGACCCTAGTCCTCAGTCCATGTGCGCTGACGAATGGTCGACCTCCGTTAACTCCTGGAATAACGGTACCATCGAAACAATACTGCTTCTTCGGCGGGGTAGAGGGTGGCTGCACGGGCGCCTCCTCAGGGTCCTCTTCGGAATCATCGTCACTGGAATCGTCAGAGGATGAGTCGTCGGATGATGAGTCGTCGTAAACAGCTGGAGGTGGCGGCGCTCGGCGGCCTGTAGTCATAATCCGGTATATGAAAGGTGGGATCGGTATGACACGTCCATCAAGAAGGCATTGGCACCAATGGTTATGCTCATTACGGAACGGAACGTCCCCGTATTCCCCGGGAATCACAGCACCACCGGGATGGGGCTGTGGCTCCGGAGGTACTGGGATGAGTGGAGCTGGAATCTTTGGTGGATCCTCATGTTCGTCTGAGATGATCACTGGGTCGGGTGCGTGGCTGCTGGCTCCGGAGGACGATGCGCCAGGGTCACTGGAGTGTGTCGACGACGGGATCTGAGAATCGGCAACAATGGCAGGCAAGGTGGAGGGTGTGTCTGAGTCGCTCTCCAAAATGACAACGGGCGGGATATCCGACATCTGAACAAGGAAAAATAACTTTTTCCGTGTCAGCAAGTCATAAAGCAAGCACGTATTAGGCACTACAGCAATCCTAAGTTGTCTAAAACGGTATATAGCATGGCAATAATAACAACGCTAAACAGAAATAACATGTGAAAGCAGATAGTAATCATGCAATAGTGGAAATAAGCATACAGCAAGTTTGTATGGCAGTAAAGATAAGCAATAGCATGCAGTAATATCACATAGCAGTAAGAGTAATCAGTAGCATGCAGTAAGTTTTGCAGAAACAAGTAAACTAGCAAGTTGTAGATTAGTCCTATTAGTGAATCCTACTTGGTCTGGTCTAGACTCACTAATGCAACCTAATTCCCTACAACCAATGCTCTGATACCAAATGTGACGCCCAGTACAAAACTATCGTGTACGATTTGTCAACAACAGGATCTTTACACGGTCAAGTACTACACGCTGTTTGAAAACCAGTTTGCATTCATAAAAACATAGTGTTTACAAAAGATAACATGACACAGAGGTCATTACAAAGCCATTATTCAAATAACATAAGTTGCGAATGCAAAGTAAAAGTTTCATGATTGAGACATCTCTAAGTAATGCAGCGGAAATCTAACACAGCAGGTCCTTAACAGCAAGTCTAAACAGCAAGACAGCAAGTCTAAATAGCGGTAGCAACAACCCTCTAAGCACCTGAGAAAACATGCTTAAAAACGTCAACAATAATGTTGGTGAGCTATAGTTTAAATTGTAACAGTAATATAAGATTGACCACAAGATTTCAATGTTTCAAAACAGTATGAAAAGCATATGTATAACCGTGGGCACATGGTAACTAGACTTAACGTAAATATAAATATCACCCCCTAAAAGTACACCTGGCGAGTGCGTATGTCCTCGAATTATTAAACACCCATTAAATGCTAGCGCGACTAGCCCGAGTGGGGATGTCAAACCCTATGGATCCATATCTAATATTCGCGTCTACCGGTTCAAAAACCAATAGTTAAACGTTACCGTGCTAAGGGGAATCTTTATGCCGTTGTATAACCCACACATATGTAAAGTTTAAGTACTCGTGTCAAGTAAGTAAAACATAAAAAGCGCATGTATTCTCAGTCCCAAAAATAGTATAAGTAAAAAGGGATGCTATAACTCACAGTGATAAAAGCGGTAAAGTCGGTAATGAAAGTGTGCAAGTAGTAAGTCGGTCCGAAAGGTCGTCAACCTAAATCAAAGGTTACTAGGTCAGTAGGTTGTCTTTATAAGTTCTAATAGTGCATAAAATAAGTTTAAGTGTCATCATCATCATTCATCGTCATAAAAGCTAAGTAAGTTTGACAAGAATAGAGATCGAAATAATAGGCTGACTTCGGTCAGCTGTTACGACCTCTACGTAAATCAAAAAGACGTGTAATCAGTGGATATGGCTCCGTATGTGAGTCCCCTAGTTTCTGACCAATTTCCAGAACCAAACTCAGGTTAAGACGTTAATAGGGTGTAACGACTTTCGGAAGGCCATAAATCCTAAACCGTAACTCAGGTTAAGACGAGGTCTAAACAGAAAATCATCTACTCGAACCGAACTAACTGAAAATCAACTTTCCAGTAGTCCAGGTTACAGATAAGATCCAGAAAAATAGTGAACAACTGCTCTGGTGGGTTCTTGGTGCTTGATGCTCATCACGGTTCTCATCCTTGATGCTTGTAGCTTCAAGTGTACAACTCGTTGATGGTTTAGCATCACTTTTGACCAAGATTCTACCATCAATACATAATATTTTAAGAACAAGTAATAACACAACTCATTTAAGAGTCTTAGATGGATGATGAACCAATGTTACATCATATCCTTAGTCTTAACACAAATACAAGTCCTATTTACAAACAAAGTTACAAACTTTACATCAATCAAACAAGTATGAACATGATCTAAGTCAAATGAAGTGATGGAACCCTAAGCTAGAGAGCTTGGATCCCTTTCACACAAGTTATAAGGTCACAAAGCTAGAAAGCTTGAACCTTTAGTGTTCTTGAAGATCTTGAAGCATAAAGCTTAGATCTTTAAGTTACATGAAGACCATAAACACAAGTTTCGATCTTTATAATAAATTAATGAGATCATAAGTTAGAAAACTTAGATCCAACAAAAGAAATGAAGATCCAAGCTAGAAATTTTGCATCTTGATTGTTCTTGAAGATCTTGAAGCATAAAGCTTGGATCTTTAAGTTACATGAAGATTACAAACACAAGTTTGAATCTTTATAATAAAATAGCAAGATTAAAGTAAGAAAATATAGATCTACAAAGTGGGTGAAGATTCAAAGCTAAAAAGCTTGAATCTTCCATGTTCTTGAAAGATTCAAATCCATGTTTGAATCTACAAGATGTAATCAAGATCAAAAGCTAAAAAGCTTGATCTTCTAAAGAATGATGATGATGGTTCGAAAATGATGAAGAAAAGAAGTAGAAAATATCAAAAACTTACAAATTTTAGAGTGAGAAAGACTAGAGAGAAGATAGGAGAATAAGTGTGTGTGAAATACAAATGAGAGCAAGTGTAAAATGAGATGCATAAGGCTAGTATTTATGGGGAAATGAGGGAGGGGATGGTAGTGGTGGCCGAAAATTTGAGGGGGGACAATGGGGGACAAAAAGTTGCTTTTTGGTTAATGGTTGTCTAAAGTTGGTGCTTATGTTGGGATCCCATGTAACATTAAGGATAATACTTGACATAAATGCTAGCATGTTCCCTCTAATAAATGGGCATTTGTCTTACTTATTATTGGGTCACTAGTAATTAATTAGTGGGCTAAATAAATGGGCTACTAGCTAGAGTAGGTTGGGCTTAAGTCCAACAAGGTAGAAAGTCCAACAAGACTAACTAGTAAGCATAATTAAATTACTACGCATAATTAAGCATCCATAAACCCAAGTAATTATTATTATAAAATAATAATTAGTATCCCGTAGTCATAATATTTCGATTACGACAAAAGTTAAACGTGCGCGCAGTTCGCGGTTTAATCGAAACGTCAAGTGACACTAACGGTCATAAAGCATCCGGTGATCAAGTTAAGTATCCTACGTACTCTAAGGCACGTTTTAACATATAAATGAAAGTAAACCATGTATATAAAGGTTCCAGAGTATAAAGTAGCACAGTATGCACAAATACGCAGTTTCGCGAAAACACAAAGCACAAAAGCAAGTCGAAAAAGTCGGATCGTTACAACTACTATAATCTTTTTAATTAAATGATTTTGAATATTATATATTTTATTTTTTTTTATAAACGGGTATGCTTAAATTAGTTATATCAATTTTAAGCTTTGAAATGCAAACGTCACGAAATAATACTTTCTATTAATTAAACGATTTCAAAATATATATAATAAGCTTTGAATATAATTAGTTTTGATAGATTATATATTATATTGTTAAATAAATATTTCAAATTTATATTTCGAAATGAAAATATATATGTATATATATTTCAATGTAATAAAATTTAATATTAAGTTAGTTATAAAACGTTTTGAGTTAAAATAATACTATTATATATATATATATATATATATATATATATATATGTGTGTGTGTGTGTGTGTGTGTGTGTGTGTGTGTGTGTGTATAACGAAACGTTTATTTATAAAAGCTAATGACCAAAACACTCTAACATTCAAGTTATATTTTGAATGATTTGTTTATTGATAAGTTAAGTTTATATTTTTGTTAAAGGTACACATCACGAAACGTAAAGTGTTAGTTTCCTAAGCGTACGAACCGTCGTTCGAAAAATCAGAACTGAGACGTTGGTCGAGTGACAACGTACGAGTCATTGGAACTAATTTTACAAGTCCACTTTCCACATGAATATAATATAATATATAATTAATTATATAGATTTAATAATATATATATATATATATATATATATATATATATATATATATATATATATATATATATATATATATATATATATATATATAAATATAAATTAAAAGTGTCGGCAGGATAAGATCAAAACAAAGTGAGCTATAAAACTCACCCATGCGATCGCATGGGAGTAAGCCTGGAAAGCCATGCGATCGCATGGCCACCAGGGACAGGTCTAGTGCTATAAAACTCGCTCGATTTTAGTTTTGTAATTCATTTTTTCATTCTACCTATCTCTCTCGCACATATATATACTTACATATTATTATTATTATGATTATTATTATTATTATTATTATTAAGATTAATATTGTTATTAATCATATGGTTGAGAGTATTATTATTAGTTGTATTATACATAAAATACTACGACGGGGTCATGCACGAGTTATTTAAAAAATTGGGTTTCGAGTGGGATAGAGCTAAGGAAATTATGGGTTATAGCTATGGAAGTTATGGGTTGGTTCGGGGGTATGCTCGTGAGGTCAAACTATTGTTTATCATCTCCGTTGCGTCTACGTACGTTCCTGCAATACTGAATCTCAATATTGAAACGTGAGCACTTATAACTCAACTTTAATATATTAATAGTGTATCCCTGACTAGTGCTCGAGTATATAGGATTATGCATGCTTGTACGCTAAATATTGTTGTTAGATAGTTTATGACGAATCCTAAATTTAATACATATGCTACTAGGATAAGGTATATGATATGCATGTCGTTGGAAAGCTGACGAAAAATCAATAACTTTTCATTAGATATCAAATGGTTTCGACGAACGGATTAGAAGTAATAGTCAACTGAATTTTGGTATTATTGTTAAAATAATTATTATTACTATCGTCGTTATTATTATTATCTAAAAATTATCATTATGATCATTATCAATATAAATATTATCATTAAAAATCGTTATTGTTATTAATACTATCGTAATTATAACTAAGTTATTATTATTATTATTATTATTATTATTATTATTATTATTATTAGTATTAGTATTAGTATTATTATTATTTTTATTATTATTATCATTTTAGTATTACTATTATATGAAATTGTCATTTTTAATAAAATTATTATTCTTATAAAATATTATTATTATTGCAGTTATTATTAAGAAGTATCGTTATTATTAAAATTATCATAATTGATATCATCATTGGTAAATATAAATATTATTATTATTATTAATAGAATAATAATAATTATTACTAGTACAAAATAATACAATTTTTATTTATTATTATTATTATTATCAATATTATTTTTATCAAATGAATATGTGATACAAAGATACTTTCATCACACATAATAAAATTACATTAATAATACATACCACTATATTTTATGATTGTAAGTGAACTTTATAAATTTTATTACTCAAGATATATAAAAGTATAATTTTATTTAAATTTTATTAATAAATGATTTATATTAATTACTCTAATAAAATTTGTTAAATATATTTAAATATATAAAACGACTATATGTAAGTTATATAATAATCATGTATAGATTTTGGAAGTCATTTTGGTCAAGTTGACTTTTGTTGATTTTTGCATATTAGTCTCGAGCATTAGGATTGTGATACACTACTGTAAAAACCCTGAATTTTCCAACGTTTACTTATTAATATTTATTATTAATACTTTTGATTTAACGAATGTATTGTTTACATACATTTACTTATTACCATGATTGATCATACTTGACTTTAGTTGCCCGAAACGTCTTTGTGACACATGAACTTTTCACGAATAATATTTAAGATATTATTTACATTCATGATTAATTGTTATTAATCATTTTTAATTAACTAAGACTACTAAATAATTACTTGGGCTCTTATTGGATTAATTTGTTAATTAATGGAACTTGGACTTTTATTAGTAATTAACGGACTTGTTAGCCCACTCTACTTAACTAAATGGATTATCTAGCCCAACACACATGTAAGTATCACTTACAAACTTAACTAAATTGATTAAAGACTTATGGAATCTAGTTACACATCTACTTCCCATGCACATACACCTAATATCCATCTTTTTAAGCCTTTACATGCAAGAACCTTTTAGACTTTTCCCTTCCTTTTTTTTTTGATGCAGGCCGTCGGCCATAGTTGGCCTTGGAGAGTTTAAAATCTTTTTTTTGTTACTTATTACTTGTATTCTCACACACACACTTCACTTCCAACTTGCATCTTACTTTTCTCTCTTTTTTTCTCTCCATTCTTGTAAGTAACAAGGCTTCCTTTTCTTCCTTTCTTTCCTTCTAAAAACCGAACCAAAACATCACATAATCATCATCATAACTTATTTTATATTGTTGTTTAATTACTTGTTCATGTATGTTACTTAAATACTTGTAATTGTTTGTTGTTTACTTACAAATTATTGAGAATCAAACTTGTTAGTTTGATTCTTCATATTAACTTGTTCTTACAAGACATACAAGAACATAAACTTTCTAGTTTATGTTCTACACTAAATGTTTTAAAAGATTAAATTTCATGTATTGTTAAAAGCATACTTGTAATTCATGTTTGTAAACTTAAAGTCTACATTCTTAAAGATCAAGCTTTGGCTTGAATCTTTAAAGTATGAACAACCATGACTTGTTACTTGTTTATTTAGATTACTTCTTCATTTTATGTACTTTAAAGTTGTGATTTGGTCAAGTATTACTATTTAATGTTGATCTCATTTTTCTTGAACAAAAGTTAACTTGAAAGTTCAAGAACATGGAAGTGTAACTCTTTAGTTATAACTTCATACACTTGTGTTAGATTTAACTTAATAACTTTAGATCTAGACTTTTGAGTCTTGGATCTTCAAGATCTAACTAAGAACTATGTTATACATCTTAAGATCTTGATTAGTTAGTTTACTTTCAAGTTTGTAGTTCAATATTACTTTTATATTTCATGTATGTGTTAAATCTAAGACTTTGATGTAACTTTGGTTCATCAAAACACTTGCAACACTTAAGTGAGTTGTGCTACATATCTTAGAATTGCACTTGTGTTATGATGGTCAAAAATTGGTAAAGATGATGCAAACACATCAACGAGTTTGTACACTTGAAGCTATATGCATCAAGGATGAGAACCGTGATAAGCATCGAACACCAAGACCCACCGGAACCTACTGTTTTACTGTTTTGGGTCTGATTAGTACAACCTGGGCTACTTTAAAGATGATTTTCAGTTATATCTGTTCGAGTAAATAACTTTTCATTTAGGACTCGTCTTAATCCGAGTTACGGTTTAGGATTTATGGCCCTCTGATCGTCACTGTCTCCTTTTAACGTTGTGCTGAAAATTCTGACCTACTCGCACTTAGACCGTCGCCACGGTCAAACGAAGATGATTTTGCTTCTGGGATTTTTACCACAACCAAAGGACTCATATACGGAGCCATGCCCACTAGTCTCACCTTATTTCAGTAGGTATAGAGGCCATGGTGACTGACCGAACTCAGCCTTTGTTTTAAACTCTTTTCATGAACGAAACTTACTTTACACCTTTTGTTTATTGATGATTGATGATGACCTTTAAGACCTAATTTACATACTTTTAAACCTATTGAGACGATTTACTGACTTAGTACTATTTGACTTAAGTTGAGGACTTTCCGGACCTACGTACTTGCTTATTTCCCGACTCGACTTTACCACTACTTTACCACTGTGAGTTATAGCATCCCTTTTTACTTTAACTATTTTGGGAACTGAGAATACATGTGCATTTTACGTTTTACATACTAGGCACGAGTACTTAAACTTATATATGTGTGGGTTATACAACAGCATAAACATTCCCTTTAGCTCGGTAACGTTTAGTCATTGGTTTTTGAACCGGTGAACGCGAATCTTAGATATGGATCCATAGGGTTTGACATCCCCACTCGGGCTAGTAGCGCTAGCATTTAACGGATGTTTAATACTTCGTATCATACGCACTTGCCAAGTGTACTTTCAGGGGGTATAAACGTTAAGTTAGTTACCAAGTGCCAACGGTTAAACATATACTTTATCATACTATTTTGAAACGCTCTTTGTAGCACTGAAATCTCGTGACCTACCTTACATACTGTTATACTTAAACTATAGCTCACCAACCTTTGTGTTGATGTTTTTAAGCATGTTTTTCTCAGGTGCTTAAGGTTGCTTCCGCTGTGTACTAGTCTTGCTGTAGTCACCCGCTGCTCTAGAGTTATCACCGCATGAACTGTTTATCTTGCATTCATAACTTTAATACTTTTGAACGATGATTTATAACAACCTAAGGGTCACGTACTACTACTATTTTCTTCTGTTCATTGAAGCATACTTTTGATTGTAAAACATTTGACGTTGGTTATGACGTCACCTTTTATCATAAATGCAAACTTGTTTTGAAAACGCATATAGTGTTTGACCTTGTAATGATCATGTTGTTGATGATTCGTACACGATGGTTTTGTACGGGGCATCACATTTGGTATCAGAGCATTGGTTGTAGGGAATTAGGTTGCATTAGTGAGTCAAGACCGACCCGAGTAGGATTCACTAATAGGACTAATCTACAACTTGCTAGTTTACTTGTTTCCGCTGAACTTACTGCATGCTGTTGCTTACTTTTACTGCTATATACCGTATGCTACTACATGATTTCACTACTGCATGATATTACTTGCTTTCGATTGCATGCTACTTCTGTACGATTTACTGTTATTGCCATGCTATTTACAGTTATACATGATTTAGACTGTTGGCCTAATACATGCTTGCTTTATGACTTACTGACATGGAAAATTTATTTTTCCTTGTTCAGATGTCGGATATTCCACCTACTATCGTTTTGGGCAGTTCAGATACTTCTGCTGCTTCACCTGCCACTGTTGCCGCTCTCCCGATCCCGACGGTGACACACTCTAGTGACCCAGGCGCTTCGACTTCCAGAGCTAGTAGCCATACTCTCGCCCCAGTGGCTACTTCTGACGGAGCCCAGGACCTCCCGAAGATTCCAGCTCCATATGCCCCAGGACCCTCGGGGTCACAGCCTCGCTCCGGTGATGTTGTGATTCCCGCGGAATTTGGGGAGGGTCCATTCCGTAACCAGTATCGCTATTGGTGCCGACGCGCTCCTGACGGACGTCTCGTGCCTATTCCACCCTTCAGATATTGATATATGATGGCCGCCCGAGGGGAGCCAGTACAGCCACCCGTTCAGCCACCTCCACACGATTCAGATGATCCTTCATCCGACGACTCATCTACAGACGACTCTAGTGATGATGACTCCGACGAGGAGGACCCCGATGATGCACCTGTTGAGCCACCCTCCACCTCGCCGAAGAAGCGGTACCGTTTCGACGGCACTATTATTCCGAGGATCAACGGAGGTCGAGCATTCACTGACGCATTTGGTCAGCGTCGTAGGGTTACGGCCCGTAAGCGGCTTGTGCCGTATCCTACAGATCCCTTCATCCGTAAGCCTTACCGCCTCGCAACCTCCACTTCTGGAGCCGGACCGTCAGCACCACCAGCTCCACCAGCACCACCCGTACTGACTGCACCGCCTGCCCCACCCACTCCCCCTGTCTAGGCACTGATGAGGGAGGTGGAGATCCTCCGTGCTCGGGTAACTGAGCTTGAGGACTAGATGTCCCATGTATTGGACATCCTACACCCACCTTCACCGTAGGACCTTTGTAGTAGATTTCATTATGTAATCTAGTTGTAGTTTTATGTTTCACTTATGTATTGTACGAACTTATACAGATGTATGCAACTTATTATTATTAACGAATGGAATTTTGCGTTATTTAATTCTTGCACGATGTTCTATTTACGTTACTGTATGATGATTCTGTGGTATTTGTACCTGGATTGCATTACTTAATAAACATGTGATGTGTTGATTCCATGTTGGTTACCATATACTGTATTATTACTATTTGCAAACTGGATTTTGACTTGAGTCAAAATTTTTGTTTAGAACATCATGTCCAATGGACGATCAACATCAACACCTACCGCAGCCCAAATCAAGGAGATGATTGCCGAAAGGGTAGCCGCAGCCATTGCGGAAATGCAACCCCAAGCTCCACCGCCACCGCCACCGGTTATTCAACCCATTCGTAATGGGTGCACGTACAAAGAGTTCCAAAGCTGCAAACCTCATAACTTCAGTGGAACAGAGGGACCGGTTGGTCTCACTAGATGGTTCAAGAAATTAGAATCTGTGTTTCGAGTTAGTAACTGCTCGGAAACGAATAAAACCAAGTTTTCTTCATGCACTCTGTCTGATGGTGCACTAACGTGGTGGAACACGTTGGCTCAAGCAAAAGATAGTGATGAGGCGTTTGCTACCCCATAAGAGGAATTCAAAGGGGCCCTGATTGAGGAATATTGCCCTAGGACCGAGATCCAGAAGATCGAGATTGAATTTATGCCGCTAAAGGCTGTTGGGAACGACCTTGATAGTTACAACCGGAGGTTTTTGGAATTAGCCCTGATGTGTCCAACAATTGTTACACCAGAGTTTAAACGAATGGAAAGGTACTTCTGGGGACTTCCTAAGAGCATTAAGGGAAACGTCACCTCGTCCAAGCCACCAAATGTCTCGGAAGCGATGCGCATGGCGCATACTTTAATGAACCAAATCATCATCGATGAACCAGAGAAAACTAAGTCTGAAGCGGGTAGTAGCGAGAAGCGCAAATGGGATAACAACAGGGGAAGGACCTATGATCAGAACCTGGCAAAACGACATGAGGGTTTTAAAGGAAACAACAATGGTGGAAACGCCAATCCGAACACCAACTTAAACCCGAACTATAAGGGAACCTTACCATAATGCAAGCAGTGCTACAAGCACCATACTGGGTATTGTAACGTTGTTTGTGAAAAGTGCCAACGGACTGGACATATCGGTAAAGACTGCAAGGTCACCACTTTGAATGGGAAGCCGAACACCAATGGACCGAAAAAGTGCTACGAATGCGGACAGACGAGCCATTTCAGAAATGCGTGCCCCAACAAAAGAAAAGATGGCGGACTACCCCGTGGTAGAGATTTCAACGTTAATGCAAGGGATGCACGCGAGAATCCCAACTTGGTGACAGGTATATTCACTATCAACAATCTTTTAGCTTCTGTCCTATTTGATACTGGTGCCGATAGAAGTTATGTATGTAGACACTTTTGCGATAAGATTAATTGGTCGTTAGTCCCGTTAAAAGAGAGTATGCTTGTCGAGGTCGCCAATGGAAAACTTGAGAAAGTTGACCATATTAGTCGAGGAGCTATTATCAACATAGCTGGTGCGGAATTTGAAATTGACTTAATACCTATCAAACTGGGAAGTTTTGGCGTGATCGTTGGTATGGATTGGCTGACGAAAGTAAGGGACGATATTATTTGTAGAGATAAAGCTCTTCGTATACCACACGGAGACGGTGAGCCACTGATCATCTACGGAGAGAGATGTACCTCGAAGCTGAACCTCATTAGTTGCGTGAAAGTATAAAAGATTATGAAAAAGGGACGTCTTGCTGTCCTAGCGCATGTGAAAACGGTAGAAACTGAGGTAAAGAGCGTGAACGATGTTCGAATTGTGAACGAGTTTTCTGTTGTCTTTCCTGAAGAATTGCCTGGATTACCGCCACCAAGAGCAGTAGAGTTTTAGATTGACTTAGTGCCAGGAGCTGCACCTGTAGCTCGCGCACCTTATAGACTCGCACCTTCCGAGATGCAAGAATTACAGAGACAACTACAAGAGCTGTTAGACCGTGGATTTATCCAACCAAGTTTCTCGCCTTGGGGCACACCTGTTTTATTTGTGAAGAAGAAGGATGGATCCTTCCGTATGTGTATCGACTACCGTGAACTCAACAAATTGACAATCAAGAATCGGTATCCTATTCCCCGCATTGACGATCTTTTTGATCAACTACAAGGATCGAGCGTCTACTCTAAGATCGATTTGTGATTCGGTTATCACCAGTTGAGGGTGAAGGAAAGTGACGTGATGAAAACTGCATTCAGAACCCGTTATGGTCATTATGAGTTTCTCGTGATGCCATTCGGTTTAACCAACACACCTGCCATGTTCATGGATCTCATGAATCGTGTCTGCAAGCCATACCTGGATAAGTTCGTTATCATCTTCATAGATGATATCCTCACCTACTCAAAGAGCGAAGAAGAGCATGAGCAACACCTCCGACTAGTACTTGAACTCTTGAGACAAGAGAACTTTACGCCAAATTCTCCAAGTGTGAATTTTTGTTGAAGGAAGTCCAATTTCTGGGTCATGTTGTTAGTGACCAGGGTATCAAAGTTGATCCCGCTAAGATTGAAGCTATCAGCAAGTGGGAAACCCCCACTACTCCGACTCACATTAGCCAATTCCTAGGTCTCGCCGGTTACTACCGAAGGTTTATTGAAG
Organism: Rutidosis leptorrhynchoides; assembly: GCF_046630445.1. NCBI lineage: Eukaryota > Viridiplantae > Streptophyta > Magnoliopsida > Asterales > Asteraceae > Rutidosis > Rutidosis leptorrhynchoides. The sequence goes on along the minus strand of NC_092337.1, from coordinate 439,270,511 downwards.
GTTTCTCTCTGATTGCGCATCCTTTGACCGCGCTGACTCACGAGGGCAAGAAGTTCATTTGGGAACCCGCACATGAATCAACATTCCAAACTTTGAAGAAGAAGTTAACCACCACACCTATCTTATCGCTTCCCGAAGGTAGTGATGATTTCGTTGTTTATTACGATGCTTCGAAAAGTGGTTTTGGTTGTGTACTGATGCAACGATCAAAGGTTATCGCTTATGCCTCCTGTCAACTGAAGATTCACGAGCGGAACTACACTACTCACGATCTTGAACTTGGAGCCGTTTTCTTTCCGCTCAAATTATGGAGACACTATTTGTATGGAACTAAAAGTACTATCTTCACCGACCACAAGAGTCTCCAGCACATCTTTGATCAGAAGCAACTGAATATGAGACAGCGTCGATGGATCGAGACGCTCAACGACTACGATTGTGAACTCCGTTATCATCCTGGCAAGGCCAATGTTGTAGCTGACGCTTTAAGTCGAAAGGAGAGGATGGCACCTCTTCGTGTTAGGGCTCTGAACATCACCATCCATTCAAATCTCAACAGCCAGATCAGAGTAGCCCAAGATGAGGCTCTCAAGGAGGAGAATATATCTCACGAACATTTGAACATTCTTGTCTCTCGATTCGAGGTTAGGGAGTCTGGACTCCAATGTTATGCCGGAAGAATTTGGGTACCTCTTTATGGAGATCTACGGAACCTTATACTTGATGAAGCCCACAAGTCAAAATATTCGATTCATCCTGGAGCGGGCAAAATATACCACGACCTTAAAGAACAGTATTGGTGGCCGAATCTTAAGAAGGACGTTGCAACTTATGTTGGTAAATGTTTAACTTGCTCAAAAGTTAAGGCCGAACATCAAAGACCCTCTGGATTACTTCAGTAACCGGAAATCCCACAATGGAAGTGGGAAAGGATCACAATGGATTTCATTACTAAGCTGCCAAAGACGGTGGACGGATACGATACCATCTGGGTTATCGTGGACCGTCTTACCAAATCTGCACACTTCTTAGCTATGAAGGAAACGGATACGATGGAGAGACTTGCTCAACTATACATCAAAGAGGTTGTATCTCATTATGGTATACCTTTATCGATCATCTCAGATCGCAATCCCCGTTTTGCTTCTAGATTTTAGCATTTTTTGCAAGAAGCCATGGAAACTCGTCTCGACATGAGTACTGCTTATCATCCACAGACCGACGGGCAAAGTGAATGAACGATTCAGACCTTGGAGGACATGTTGCGTGCATGTGTCATAGATTTTGGAAAGGCCTGGGAAAGGCATTTTCCGTTAGCCGAATTTTCTTACAACAACAGTTATCACTTGAGCATTAATGTTGCACCTTTTGAAGCGTTGTATGGCCGCAAGTGCCGATCTCCTATTTGTTGGGCCGAAGTAGGCGAAAAGCAAATCACTGGACCTAAGGTAGTCCATGAAACAATGGAGAAGATTGCTCAGATTCAAGCTAGACTTAAGACTGCCCGCGATCGTCAAAAGAGTTATGCCGATCTTAAACGTAAAGACTTTGAATTCAACGTGGGTGACCATGTAATGTTGAAGGTTGCACCTTGGAAAAGTGTGATTCGTTTTGGAAAACGTGGAAAGTTGAACCCAGATACATTGGTCCTTTTGAAATTTTGGAGCGTGTTGGACCCGTTGCTTACCGTTTGGATCTACCAGCACAATTGAGCTCAGTTCATCCTACCTTCCTCGTGTCAAACTTGAAGAAGTGTCTTGCTGCACCCGAACTTATCATACCACTAGAGGAACTTATGATTGACGACAAACTCCACTTCGTGGAAGAACCTGTTGAGATTATGGACCGCGAGGTCAAAACTTTGAAACGCAACAAGATTCCGATCGTCCGAGTACGATGAATGCCAAACGAGGACCTGAGTTTACCTGGGAGCGAGAGGATCAAATGATTCAGAAGTATCCTCACCTTTTCCCAACTCCTCCATCTACCTCAGCTTAAAATTTCGGGACGAAATTTTCTATAACAGGTGGGTAATGTAACGACCCTGGATTTTCCAACGTTTACTTATTAATATTTATTATTAATACTTGTGATTTAACGAATGTATTATTTACATACATTTACTTATTACCATGATTGATCATACTTGACTTTAGATGCCCGACACGTCTTTGTGACACATGAACTTTTCACTAATAATATTTAAGATATTATTTACATTTATGATTAATTGTTATTAATCATTTTTAATTAACTAAGACTACTAGTTAATTACTTGGGCTCTTATTAGATTAATTTGTTAATTAATAGAACTTGGGCTTTTATTAGTAATTAATGGACTTGTTAGCCCACTCTACTTAACTAAATGGATTATCTAGCCCAACACACATGCAAGTATCACTTACAAACTTAACTAAATTGATTAAAGACTTATGGAATCTAGTTACACATCTACTTCCCATGCACATACACCTAATATCCATCTTATTAAGACATGCAAGAACCTTTTAGACTTTTCCCTTCCCTTTTTTTTGATGCAGGCCGCCGGCCATAGTTGGCCTTGGAGAGTTCAAAATCATTTTTTTTTTGTTACTTGTTACTTGTATTCTCACACACACACTTCACTTCCAACTTGCATCTTACTTTTCTCTCTTTTTTTCTCTCCATTCTTGTAAGTAACAAGGCTTCCTTTTCTTCCTTTCTTTCCTTCTAAAAACTGAACCAAAACATCACATAATCATCATCATAACTTGTTTCATATTGTTGTTTAATTACTTGTTCATGTATGTTACTTAAATACTTGTAATTGTTTGTTGTTTACTTACAAATTATTGTGAATCAAACTTGTTAGTTTGATTCTTCATATTAACTTGTTCTTACAAGACATACAAGAACATAAACTTTCTAGTTTATGTTCTACACTAAATGTTTTAAAAGATTAAATTTCATGTATTGTTAAAAGCATACTTGTAATTCATGTTTGTAAACTTAAAGTCTACATTCTTAAAGATCAAGCTTTGGCTTGAATCTTTAAAGTATGAACAACCATGACTTGTTACTTGTTTATTTAGATTACTTCTTCATTTTATGTACTTTAAAGTTGTGATTTGGTCAAGTATTACTATTTAATGTTGATCTCATTTTTCTTGAACAAAAGTTAACTTGAAAGTTCAAGAACATGGAAGTGTAACTCTTTAGTTATAACTTCATACACTTGTGTTAGATTTAACTTAATAACTTTAGATCTAGACTTTTGAGTCTTGGATCTTCAAGATCTAACTAAGAACTATGTTATACATCTTAAGATCTTGATTAGTTAGTTTACTTTCAAGTTTGTAGTTCAATATTACTTTTACATTTCATGTATGTGTTAAATCTAAGACTTTGATGTAACTTTGGTTCATCAAAACACTTGCAACACTTAAGTGAGTTGTGCTACATATCTTAGAATTGCACTTGTGTTATGATGGTCAAAAATTGGTAAAGATGATGCAAACACATCAACGAGTTTGTACACTTGAAGCTATATGCATCAAGGATGAGAACCGTGATAAGCATCGAACACCAAGACCCACCGGAACCTACTGTTTTACTGTTTTGGGTCTGATTAGTACAACCTGGGCTACTTTAAAGATGATTTTCAGTTATATCTGTTCGAGTAAATAACTTTTCATTTAGGACTCGTCTTAATCCGAGTTACGGTTTAGGATTTATGGCCCTCCGATCGTCACTGTCTCCTTTTAACGTTGTGCTGAAAATTCTGACCTACTCGCACTTAGACCGTTGCCACGGTCAAACGAAGATGATTTTGCTTCTGGGATTTTTACCACAACCAAAGGACTCATATACGGAGCCATGGCCACTGGTATCACCTTATTTCAGTAGGTATAGAGGCCGTAATGACTGACCGAACTCAGCCTTTGTTTTAAACTCTTTTCATGAACGAAACTTACTTTACACCTTTTGTTTAATGATGATTGATGATGACCTTTAAGACCTAATTTACATACTTTTAAACCTATTGAGATGATTTACTGACTTAGTACTATTTGACTTAGGTTGAGGACTTTCCGAACCTACGTACTTGCTTATTTCCTGACTCGACTTTACCACTACTTTACCACTGTGAGTTATAGCATCCCTTTTTTACTTTAACTATTTTGGGAACTGAGAATACATGCGCATTTTATGTTTTACATACTAGGCACGAGTACTTAAACTTATATATGTGTGGGTTATACAACGGCATAAACATTCCCTTTAGCTCGGTAACGTTTAGTCATTGGTTTTTGAACCGGTGAACGCGAATCTTAGATATGGATCCATAGGGTTTGACATCCCCACTCGGGCTAGTAGCGCTAGCATTTAACGGGTGTTTAATACTTCGTATCATACGCACTTGCCAAGTGTACTTTCAGGGGGTATAAATGTTAAGTTAGTTACCAAGTGCCTACGGTTAAACATATAATTTATCATACTATTTTGAAACGCTCTTTGTAGCACTGAAATCTCGTGGCCTACCTTACATACTGTTATACTTAAACTATAGCTCACCAACCTTTGTGTTGATGTTTTTAAGCATGTTTTTCTCAGGTGCTTAAGGTTGCTTCCGCTGTGTACTAGTCTTGCTGTAGTCACCCGCTGCTCTAGAGTTATCACCGCATGAACTGTTTATCTTGCATTCATAACTTTAATACTTTTGAACGATGATTTGTAACGACCTAACGGTCACGTACTACTACTATTTGCTTATGTTCATTGAAGCATACTTTTGATTGTAAAACATTTGATGTTGGTTATGACGTCACCTTTTATCATGAACGCAAACTTGTTTTGAAAACGCATATAGTGTTTGACCTTGTAATGATCCTGTTGTTGATGATTCGTACACGATGGTTTTGTACGGGGCATCACAACTACGATTTGACCTAAATTATTAGACAAATATTGACTAACATATAAATATATATACTTAATATAGGTTCGTGAATTCGAGGCCAACCTTGCACTTGTTCAATGACGTCATATGTATTTTTACTACGAAATACAGTATTGTGAGTTTCATTTGCTCCCTTTTTAAATGCTTTTGAAATATATATTTTTGGGACTGAGAATACATGCGCTGCTTTTATAACTATTTTACTAAATAGACACAAGTAATCGAAACTACATTCTATGGTTGAATTATCGAATCGAATATGCCCCTTTTAGTCTGGTAATCTAAGAATTAGGGAACAGACACCCTAATTGACGCGAATCCTAAAGATAGATCTATTGGGCCCAACGAGCCCCATTCAAAGTACCGGATGCTTTAGTACTTCAAAATATCATGTCCGAAGGTTGTCCCGGAATGATGGGGATATTCTATATGCATCTTGTTAAGGTCGATTACCAGGTGTTCAATCCATATGAATGATTTTTGTCTCTATGTATGGGACGTATATTTATGAGAAATAGAAATGAAAATCTTGTGGTCTATTAAAATTATGGAAATGATCGATAGTTTGGTTGACACTTTAAAGCATTTTTATTCTCAGGTTTAAAAGAAATCTTTCGCTGTGCATTTGCTCATTTTATAGATATTACTTGGAGTCATTTATGGCATATTTCAAAAGACGTTGCATTCAAGTCGTTGAGTTTAATAAAGATTATTATTAAATAAATGACAGATTAGGTCATTTATAGTTTGGATATTATGAATTAGTATGCATGTCTGTCAACTTTCGATGTAATGAAAGTTTGTCTTTTAAAAACGAATGCAATGTTTGTAAAATTTATCATATAGAGGTCAAATACCTCGCAATGTAACCATATGTTATTGTATTCGTCCTTACGGATTAGGACGGGTCTCTACAGGTGGTATCAGAGCGGTGGTCTTAGCGAACCAGGTCTTGCATTAGTGTGTCGAACTGATAGATATTAAGATGCATTAATGAGTCTGGACTTCGACCTTAGCTGCATGTCAAAAGTTTTGCTTATCATTTTTGTCGGAAATTACCTGCTTATCATCTTAATTCTAAACGCGTCTTACTGCATTTATTGCGTAGATAGTGTATAGACAAATTTCATATCCTAAGCATATCTATTACAGTGAACCCTGCCTGACATTTTCCGAAAATTCCTCCGTAACATATGGGATTTTGGTATTATATATACATATGTAAATTATGTATTGAAAAATACTAATCTAAATCCTATAATCTATTACATATCAAATTTCATTCCCTGATCGTACGAGATGGAGCCCTCAACTAGTTCAAGTCCTTCAGATTTCAACAGTTACTCCGATATGGATTTTCACTCGAGCTCCGAAAGCAGTGTGACCGGAATGGATCAACCAATCAGCCATCATCTATTCTGGATGAATTGGGGATGGGTTCGTAGCCTCCTCAATCACTAGAGACAAGAAGAAGGTGATCCTTTCTATCCACCACATTGCCCTCTTGGCGAAGAACCTGAAGCACTTACCGGCGAACCTGTTCGTGATACTATTTTCTCCCTCATTTCCAGGGTATCTCGTCATGACTATATACTATCTCAAATTCTATATCTTATTCATCCACTCGTCCGAACCAACAATCATCTCAGTGTAATAGAAGAAGTCAACGAGCTTCGCGCTCGGGTAGTGGTTTTGGAGAATATGGTGCAAAGGTTACAAGCACCAGCAGCAGCACCGGAAGCAACAGTACCACCATCAGCAACACCAACAGTACCATTACCACCACCAACAACAACATCCACATCCCATACCTCAACATCACAAATCGTACCTCGAACATCAACACCCTACGCACCGTAAATACTAAGGAGTACCAACAACAACAAACGATGAAGTATTGATTCATAACTTCATCGAGGAAATATTCTGCAGAGAATACGTAGTCTCTAAAAGTTTTAGAGATTGTTTATTCTAGTTCTAATTGTAAACCAGATGAGTGAGCGAAATGATGAAAGGAAACCCTAATTGGAATGGTGCACGATTTACAAGCTAGACTTGTTTTACCAACAGCATTACCAGCACCATCGGTGCCGTCAGCATCGTCAGCACCAGCAGCACCTATAACATCACAAGCTCCACCAGTTCAAGAATCACTTTGGACATCATTACGAATCAACAACGAGTATATTATATCAACGAATTACGAAGTATTAACTCACTTCCACTGAAGAATTTATATGTATATCTTACATATATAAAGTTTTGAAACCACAATAAATCTTTTCGTACTAAGCTATTACGTGTGAATTTTAAAGAGTAGATACTCGGATAATTCATGTTACCAATATGCTATGATGTACATCTTTCGTTAACAACTTAACACCCGTTAACTACAATCTCTATTTCAATTCGATAAATTCCAAGTCATAATAAACCAAGTGTACTATTCAAATACATGTTTGATATTACACTGTACTCGGAACTTTCTAGACAACATCATTCGTACCTTGCAAAGTTCACAAGATCTCCACAAACACCAATATCATGCATCAACCAATAACGAAGTATTGCTTCATAATTTCAATTACATTGAAGAAATACTCCGTAAAAGTTATGTAATTTCTAAAGTTTTAGGGATTATTCAATTCTAGTTTCAGCCGAAAACCAAATGAGTTCAATTTAATATTAACTCAACAAATCTGTATTACATCTGAAGAAAATATAAATATATTTTCATAAAGATTGTAATAAAATTATCTGGTATAAAACATTACTTGTGAATTTTTTTTTTAACGGGTAGGTAATACCCGAGAAATATATAAAATTCACAATTAATATGTTATATCCTTAGATTCTGATTCAGCAAATCATCCACTATACTCCCTACTTTCACAACAATATACATTCTTTTATCAAAATCAAAACAACCATACTCATTCAAATCCAATTACATATTCTGATTTTGAAATCTCAGAATTCAATTCGAGATATAACCGGTATCATCACTCTTAGATTCCTACATCTTTTAAAGCTATACTTTGACTTTAAAACTGTGGTAAAACATCATTTTTATTCATAGAACCCAGAAAAATATTTGTATCATTCAAAATCCTAGAACATCATATGTATATTAACGATTACAATCTGTGTTCCATCCCCTCAAAATTCCTGAAGACACTTCAAATAATGAACAATCGAGATGATGATTCAACCACATGTTACCCACAGTCTTATACCTAAAAAACCCTCGGAACCAAAGTCATAGTTTAACACGTACCCGCGTCAGATCCTTTGGCATTTATTAGCTAAAATAACTTTTCAATCCCTTTTCAAAATAGACAGTTTTGTCACAGCTCCAGCAAATCAATTTCAATTGTTCATTCGAATAAACCTTATTATAACGATTACCCCTTCATCATTGTTACCGGGGAACCTTTCATATCTCGCCACATTAGCAGAAAACTTATCAATAACTTCATTGATCTTTAAGCCTCTCCAAAAAATCACAATACTTATTCATTGAAACTCTATCAAGTACTCATCTACATCTTGTAACAATGATTGTCATGCCCATTTACTGGGAATCAGCAATCAGTATCTTGAAATCTCACAGCATGTCTACGCGAACAGTTATATGTGTACATATAACGTTTATCTCCTAGACTTACATACTTCGAATGTGAAGTTTCTGAAAAGCACCCTAAACTGCGAACTAGATCTCCGAAGTTTGGAAAATGCTGATGAAGCAGCAAAAACTGTAAACGACCTTAACAGTCAAAAGTTTGATGATAAAGAATAGTGTGTTGGAAAAGCTCAGAAAAAGAGAAGGTTTGGAACTGGAAAACGGATTGAGCAACCCATGAAGGAAGCTGTGGACAAATCACAAAGACTAAACTTGCCTTCAAAGAATCCAAATGATTCAGTGTCTGCTGAAACTATTATCGAATATCTTGCTCCTGACTCTAAACCTTTACAGACAAATCTTCATCATCATCCATAGATGTTAGAAATTCTAAGATATCATCGGTATTTCTGAAGATATCTTCATAATTATTCTTATCTGAGATTATTTATCTCTTCGCGCTATCTGTGCTACATCATAAAAGAAACCATTTTAGTTTCTAAATTCTGAAACCTTCGAGTTTAAAATATGAATGTTTTTGAAGTAGTGTTAGGAACTGAAGCATGAGTTAGCATAATATAATGACACTTGATCAACGTGATTATATTACAGTAAGTCATGCTAAGTTTCTAATGAACATGACGATTCACAGACCAAACCGTCATCATGTGTCATGTTACACGACTATTGTATTCTATTTAACCTCTAAAATATCAAGAAAATATTTTGTGATGATTCGGTCTTTTCCGGATATTCTGGTAATTTGATAAATCAAGATGAAAGGACCCGTTCATATACATTATAAACGATTCACAATAGTTGATTACATCGCGAGGTATTTGACCTCTATATGATACGTTTTACAAACATTGCATTCGTTTTTAAAAGACAAACTTTCTTTACATCAAAAATTGACGGCATGCATACCATTTCATATTACATCTAACTATAATTGACTTAATATTAATCTTGATGAACTCAACGACTCGAATGCAACGTCTTTCAAAGTATGTCTTGAATGACTCCAAGTAATATCCTTAAAATGAGCTAATGCACAGCGGAAGAATTCTTTAATATCTGAGAATAAATATGCTTTAAAGTGTCAACCAAAAGGTTGGTGAGTTCATTAGTTTATCATAATCCATCATTTCCGTAATAGTAATAGACCACAAGATTTCAGTTTCTATAAATATCCGTACACTCGCAAGTGTATAAAAGTATTCTATAAGTTGTAGGCACCCGGTAACAAGCTTTAACGTTCATGTTTTACCCTCTGAAGTACACCAGATCAGGTGTGTTTAAAATAACCTCGAAGTACTAAAGCATCCCATAGTCAGGATGGGGTTTGTCAGACCCAATAGATCTATCTTTAGGATTCGCGCCTACCGTACATAGACAAGTAGTTTAATGTTACCAAGCTAAGGGTATATTTCTGGTTTAAACCCACATAGAATTAGTTTTAGTACTTGTGCCTATTTCGTAAAACATTTATAAATCAGCGCATGTATTCTCAGCCAAAAAATATATATAAAAAGGGAGCAAATGAAACTCACAATACTGTATTTCGTAGCAATTATGTATATGACGGCACTGAACAAGTGCAGTGTTTGTCTCGGATTCACGAACGTATCAATATTGTGATTCAATATTGCAGGAAAGTACGTAGACGCAACGAAAATGATAAACGTTAGGTTGACCTCATGAGCAATACCCTCGATCAATACCCATAACCTTCATAGCTATAACCCATAATTTCCTTTGCTCTATCCCATTTGAAAACTTATTTTGAAATCGTCTGAATATAACTCCGTCGTAGTATTTTATGTATACTAATAATATCTTGAAATAATACTAAGTAAATATATATATATATATATATATATATATATATATATATATATATATATGTAATTCGATTGAGAGAGTTTAGAGAAATATATTTTCAAGTTTCTATGAAATAATGAAACCTATTGAATTCTATTTATAATAGATTTTTGAATTATTAAAGTGAATTATTAAAGTATGAATTATTAAAGTGAATTATTAAAGTATGAATTATTAAAGTGAATTATTAAAGTACGAATTATTAAAGTGAATTATTAAAGTATGAATTATTAAAGTGAATTATTAAAGTATGAATTATTAAAGTGAATTATTAAAGTATGAATTATTAAAGTTAAAGTAAAGTAAAAGTAAAGTAAGGGTAAAGTTAAAGTATAGTAAAAGTATAAAACTATGTACGTATAATACGCGTATAAAAATATATATAATATTAATTTAAATCGTTATATATATATATTTAATAAAATGAAATATAAATATCGTTATCTTTATCATACTGGTTAAGTAATGAGTTGTCAAAAAAAAAAATTAGATTTCTTAAATCACAGTGGGCCTCATAACATAGGCCCGTAATCATATCATAATGTATCTGATAATTCAATCATTTGATATTATCTCTTAATTATGTCGATAAATATATCGAAACAAATATGTTTATGTAAATTATCATATATCTAATACTTTGTTAATGTTTTCAGTTAATATTATATATTATATATACATATCTATATACACATAATTGTTCATGAATCGTCGAACACGGTCAAAGGGTAATTGATTACATGAATGTAGTTCCAAACTTTTTGAGATTCAACATTACAAATTCTGCTTATCGTGTCAGAAACATATAAAGGTTAAGTTTAAATTTGGTCGGAAATTTCCGGGTCGTCATACAAGATCGTGCCATTACAATTTCCTTCTTAGAACATTAACTGTGTTCATTTCAAATCCATACCTACGAGTTCTGGACCATTATTCGCTTGACTTGAAGTCGGGAAGAGGAGACAAAAGTATGGTACTCTTGAATATAAAAGAAAATATAAAGCTCGACAACAACACATAATTTACAAACTGTGCATATCAATACGTATTGCAACGTAAAGGCACGGGAGAATTAAAATTACTATAACCCCAAGGTAATAGTAAAAGTAAATAAAATCATCCGGTGGTAGATGAATAAGAAGAATGACATATATAAAAGTTAGGAGTATATCAAGAATCAGAACTGGATGAAGCATGTTGGCAAATGCTAAAAAGTATGAATTGGGGAAGAAAGAATTGAAGGTGTGAGTTGTGGAAATAAGGAAACAAAGGGAGTGGATTTATAGTAAAATATCCGATAGGGCAATCAAAACAGATTATCGCATTTAATCAAAGCGGATCCAAATTTCCTTAATTACCGAAGAATCAAATCTTATTACGAAGATTTTCCCCAAATTTCTTGAACTCCGGAAATCAACCCATTTACGTCAAAAGATATGACGAAACCTACTTTTCTCATTTCATTTCTTGTGATAACTTCACTCGTACTCTTCACAAAAATCAAATTATTTTATCCATATTACTCACTTATGATAAAACTCTAATCTCCAACTCGTATGAGTCATGAAAACATACTTATTGTCGGCCATGACCATCCTAATCAAATTTCGGGACGAAATTTCTTTAACGGGTAGGTACTGTGACAACCCGGAAATTTCTGACCAAATTTAAACTTTATCTTTATATTATTCCGACACGATAAGCAAAGTTTGTTAAGTTAAATCTCAAAAATTTTAAACTGTGTTCATACATTCATTTAACCTCGATCAAATTCCGACGATTCACGAACCATTATATAAATGAATATGATTATATATATATATATATATATATATATATATATATATATATATATATATATATATATATATATATATATATATATATATATGTATGTATGTATGTATGTATATTATAACTTGAGAATATTAACAAAGTATTAAACGTATAATACTTTACATGAACGTATTTGTTTCATTACGTTTATCGATGGAATTAGATGATAATATCAAGTAATTGATTTATTGTGATATGATTACGGGTCTCTGTTGAGAGGTTCACTTTGATTCAGGAAACCTTTTCTTTTAACGGTATTCAGAAATTTGGTAAAGTGATTTACATGTAAGAATAAAAGTGTCAATTATCGAGGATTAGACAAAAGTTAGTGGAGATTTTTGATTAACTCTTAACGTGTGCTTTACACTATATTTCCTCGTGTCTTTCGATAGGTTAATAATTTAGCTTTCATAATAGTTGATCATGTAGAAGTAATATTTGAGATAAAGTTCGTCGATTAGATAAACCCATTTGACATGTTACATTAGGATGATTTCATACGTTTGATTATCCTTTTGATTTAACCTTACGACGCACAAATAAATCGTAAGTTAAAAACTTGAAACCTGTTAAGATTTATATATGATTTTACTTTCTTAAACGAAATGGTTTTTCGAGATAATAGACTTTTATTATTAAAAACATTTTATGATATAACAACTACTACTACTCTAATCTTTTTAATTAAATGATTTTGAATATATTTTGATGTTTTTTATAAACGGGTATGCTTAAATGAGTTATATCAATTTTAAGCTTTGAAATGCAAACGTCACGAAATAATACTTTCTATTAATTAAACGATTTCAAAATATATATAATAAGCTTTGAATATAATTAGTTTTGATAGATTATATATTATATTGTTAAATAAATATTTCAAATTTATATTTCGAAATGAAAATATATATGTATATATTTTTCAATGTAATAAAATTTAATATTAAGTTAATTATGAAACGTTTTGAGTTAAAATAATACTATTATATATATGTGTATATGTATATATAAAGAGACGTAGATTTATAAAAGCTAATGACCAAAACACTCTAAAATTCAAGTTATATTTTGAATGATTTGGTTATTGATAAGTTAAGTTTATATTTTTGTTAAAGGTACACATCACGAAACGTAAAGTGTTAGTTTCCTAAGCGTACGAACCGTCGTTCGAAAAACCGGAACTGAGACGTTGGTCGAGTGACAACGTACGAGTCATTGGAACTAATTTTACAAGTCCACTTTGCACGTGAATATAATATAATATATAATTAATTATATAGATTTAATAATATATATATATATATATATATATATATATATATATATATATATATATATATATATATATATATATATATATATATATATATATATATAAAATATAAATTAAAAGTGTCGGCATGATAAGATCAAAACAAAGTGAGGTGTAAAACTCACCCATGCGATCGCATGGGAGTAAGCCTGGAAAGCCATGCGATCTCATGGCCACCAGGGACAGGTCAAGTGCTATAAAACTCACTCAATTTTAGTTTTGTAATTCATTTTTTCATTCTACCTATCTCTCTCGCACATATATATACTTACATACTATTATTATTATTATTATTATTATTATTATTATTATTATTATTATTATTATTATTATTATTATTATTTTTATTATTATTATTATTATTATTATTATTATTATTATTATTATTATTATTAAGATTAATATTATTATTAATCATATGGTTGAGAGTATTATTATTAGTTGTATTATACATAAAATACTACGATGAGGTCATGCACGAGTTATTTTAAAAACTGGGTTTCGAGTGGGATAGAGCTAAGGAAATTATGGGTTATAGCTATGGAAGTTATGGGTTGGTTCGGGGGTATGCTCGTGAGGTCAAACTAGTGTTTATCATCTCTGTTGCGTATATGTACCTTCCTGCAATATTGAATCTCAATATTGATACGTGAGCACCTATAACTCAACTTTTATATATTAATAGTGTATCCATGACTAGTGCTCGAGTATATAGGATTATGCATGCTTGTACGCTAAATATTGTCGTTAGATAGTTTATGATGAATCCTGAATTTAATACATATGCTACTAGGATAAGGTATATGATATGCATGTCGTTGGAAAGCTGACAAAAAATCAATAACTTTTCATTTAGATATCGAATGGTTTCGACGAACGAATTAGAAGTTATAGTCAACTGAATTTTGGTATTATTGTTAAAATAATTATTATTACTATCGTTGTTATTATCGTCGTTATTATTATTATCTAAAAATTTTCATTATGATCATTATCAATATAAATATTATCATTAAAAATCGTTATTGTTATTAATACTATCGTAATTATAACTAAGTTATTATTATTATTATTATTATTATTATTATTATTATTATTATTATTATTATTATTATTATTATTATTATTATTATTATTATTATTATCATTATCATTAGTATTAGTATTATTATTATTTTTATTATTTTTATTATTATTATTATCATTTTAGTATTAATATTATTAAAAATTATCATTTTGAATAGAGTTATTATTCTTATAAAATATTATTATTATTACAGTTATTATTAAGAAGTATCGTTATTATTAAAATTATCATAATTGATATCATCATTGGTAAATATAAATATTATTATTATTATTAATAGAATAATAATAATTATTGCTAGTACAAAATAATACAATTTTTATTTATTTATTTATTATTATTATTATTATTATTATTATTATTATTATTATTATTATTATTATTATTATTATTATTATTATTATTATTATTATTATTATTATTATTATTATTATTATTATTATTATTACTATTATTATTATTATTATCAATATTATTTTTATCAAATGAATATGTGATACAAAGATATTTTCATCACACGTAATAAAATTACATTAATAATACATACCACTATATTTTATGATTGTAAGTGAACTTTATAAATTTTATTACTTAAGATATATAAAAGTATATTTTTATATAAATTTTATTAATAAATGATTTATATTAATTACTCTAATAAAATTTGTTAAATATATTTAAATATATAAAATGACTATATGTAAGTTATATAATAATCATGTATAGATTTTAGAAGTCATTTTGGTCAAGTTGACTTTTGTTTACTTTTGCAATTTAGTCACGAGCATTAGGATTGTGATACACTACCGTTTGACCTAAATTATAAGACAGATATTGACCAACATATAAATATATATACTTAATATAGGTTCGTGAATCCGAGGCCAACCTTGCACTTGTTCAATGACGTCATATGTATTTTTACTACGAAATACAGTATTGTGAGTTTCATTTGCTCCATTTTTAAATGTTTTTGCAATATATATTTTTGGGACTGAGAATACATGCGCTGCTTTTATAACTATTTTACGAAATAGACACAAGTAATCGAAACTACATTCTATGGTTGATTTATCGAATCGAATATGCCCCTTTTAGTCTGGTAATCTAAGAATTAGGGAACAGACACCATAATTGACGCGAATCCTAAAGATAGATCTATCGGGCCCAACGAGCCCCATCCAAAGTACCGGATGCTTTAGTACTTCGAATTTATCATGTCCGAAGGTTGTCCCAGAATGATGGGGATATTCTATATGCATCTTGTTAAGGTCGATTACCAGGTGTTCAATCCATATGAATGATTTTTGTCTCTATGTATGGGACGTATATTTATGAGAAATAGAAATGAAAATCTTGTGGTCTATTAAAATTATGGAAATGATCGATTATGATAAACTAATGAACTCACCAACCTTTTGATTGACACTTTAAAGCATGTTTATTTTCAGGTTTGAAAGAAATCTCCAGCTGTGCATTTGCTCATTTTAGAGATATTACTTGGAGTCATTCATGGCATATTTCAAAAGACGTTGCATTCAAGTCGTTGAGTTCAATAAAGATTATTATTAAATAAATGACTGATTAGGTCATTTATAGTTTGGATATTATGAATTAGTATGCATGCCTGTCAACTTTCGACGTAATGAAAGTTTGTTTTTTAAAAACGAATGCAATGTTTGTAAAATTTATCATATAGAGGTCAAATACCTCGCAATGTAACCGTATGTTATTGTATTCGTCCTTATGGATTAGGACGAGTCTCTACAAAAGTGAAACTTACATATTTCTAAATAAAAAATCTTAAAAAAAAAACTCACCCAAATCTTCAACGGACCACATCTTCTCGCTTGCCACGCGTTAAATTTTTCCGAAACCACGGTTCAACTCGAAATAATTTTACGAACACAACGCAACTACCTATACGCAAAATGAACGTTTTTCAAAACATGCTAAATATCTCGGGCTATTATTCATACACATTGTTTTTTTTAATATTATATTTTCCCTTAGTGTCCGTTCTAACCTTCCGTTGCGGAGCGGGGGGGCTCATTTACTAGTTGAGATACATTCCTTCATTTGAGATCAAGCAATAACATTATCCGTTACATTTTCAAAATCTTATCATAAAAACATCAAAGTTATTTTGACAAATGCAATCTCAAAAACCTTTTTAGTTCTATTGCCCAATGTTTCTTCCTTTTTCACTAATATAACGGTGATTGAAGACAAACACATTTTTTTTCTTTTTTCGTGATTTAAAGATGGTGTTCCTTTACGAACATGTTGATAAAATAAAATGATGTAATCTTTCCACAAATTGGAAGGAAGTCATGTATAACTGAAAGTTATTGCTTATTTAAGATCTTAATTGGCGCAAAAGACCAATTATATTTCACGTGATTTACAAACACGCAGATCTTCAAAATTGAAAAAATAAATGAAATTTGGATCCTTGCTTGAACATTTTGGGCCTAATTGTGGCCAACTACCAAATTTGTTTGCTGTTGCGTCCATCTCATTTGGAGGCTTGATTTCATCTGGAAAAAGAAAATATTATTTTAATTTCCATCTAAATTTTAATGAATAATAAATTACCCTTAATTCCTACACATCGATTTAATTGCAGTATGTACGTATGATAGCTACCATACAGTAGTGTACTAAGGAAATGGTACGAGTATATCTATCTATATTTATATTTATCTACGGAGTATATATAAAGGTATTACTCAGTACCTGTTACTCGTATAATACGTAGAAATCACTGGACAAAACAATTATATGGATAATACAAAACAAATTATTAGGATTCAGACATTATACCTTAAAAGAAACACTGCTGTCCTTAGCAACCATTCTGATTTCTCTCATTATTTTTGGCAATCATAGTGGAAGTGAATTGATATCGTTTGGGCAAAAAAACGAAAATTAAATATATGAAATTTTCACGAAAAAGTAAAAAAATCAAACATGGGACTTATCCATCCACCTTGCCAAACTCTATATTGAAACAAATGAAAGTAATTTAATACGGTAGCAATACATTTAAAGTAAACAAATGAAGTAAATACTATAACCTGCACATCCAAGCATTACTTAGAGCATAAGGTGTGGATCAAGTCATCCCAGCGTGAGATTGTGATTTGCTTCCCACTGACGGTCGGCCCACACCATTTCGGTGTCGGTCCGATGTCTCTAACGTCAAAGTCGCTAGCACGACGTCGGCTAGAAATGCACATGTGGTCCCATGTTTTGAAAATTAAACCGTTGCATACCACTTCCCCTATTTTTTAAATAATAAAACACAAAATATCATCTCTCTCCAAGACACTAAACTGACCATCTTACCACTTCCCCTATTTCTTTAGCAATGTCACTTTACAATATTAGTCCAGTCAGCGCCCAGTCATCAGCAAGATACTGAACTAACATCGAACTGACGAGTCACGACACCCAATACCCTTAGAACTCCAGCATAGAAGTCACCAAATTCCTTTTAGGTCCTGCAAAACAACCTCATTCCAGGCCCTTGGACTTGCATAACTACTAATCAAAAGAGCATTGAGACTAAAAAACATACAATTAACAGTCCATAGCTAAGAGTACATGAGATGCTCCTCTATACTCGGTGTGTAATGAATCCTTTTCTTTGACGAAACAAGCCACTGGAATACTTTCATCTTAATACTAGTAACTAAAATAACCCAGCTGGAACGTGCTCCATCAAACACCACTTTGTTCCTTGCGATTGGAAGTCAGCCCAATAAAATTCCAAAACAACCCGCTTTAACACCAAGTAAACTTGTCCCCTTGTACACAGCCCAATACAACTATAAAAGGCCTTAAGCCCATATCAACCTCATTATACGGAGCGTATACATAACCAATGAAAACAACCACCTTTGATGGTAAAAACGTGAGCATTGTTTATTGCAAAAACCTCTAGTGTTCCATCCAAAACCTCTAGAGTTCCACGTTGATACCTCATTGTTTATTTTTGTTCGGTCGCTTACTACTATCGAACATACTTTCAATAAAATTCTCTCATTTTCCCCCACTATTTTTATCATACAAGTTTTTCTTTGGATTTAAAGTTTTACCGTAACCTTTTTTTTATTTGAAAAGTTGAATATTATATAATGAAGGCCAAAAGGCATAGTACATATCAAAAGCCCGCAAGAGGTGGACTAGAAAACCACTCCAAACTATTACAACATAATAGACCTCCAAATACAGTGGGAAAAACACCAACTATTAGAGAAATTACAATGTTTTTAGATTTGATCTCCACACTCCGAAGTCGCTTGTTATCTTACCTTTTATGTTAGAGATCTACAAGTGAGTTAAGATTTTTTTTTTTTTTTTTTTTTTTTTTTTTTTTAAGATTTTAGCCTGACCTAGAATGGCTTCGTCTAAAATGGCGTTCCTCCTATCACCCGAGGCATGAAAACGACCTAGAATGTCTTCGTTAAGATTTTAACGTAAACTTTAATCGGCTTAGTGTGAAAAATGGTCGATTGATCAGCCTCCAATTCGTCCTCTTCAGAGTTAACGTCCATTTCAACTTCTACATCAACTTTGAGTTCTCTTGACTTTGAATGCTTTCTTCTGTGACTATTTGGTGGAAAATTAGCTTCATGATCGGCCTGATCTTGATTGTCGTTTTCTACAGAACATCGAGATTCTAGTTCCAATTCTACATCTTCATTAACATCATTTGATTTAAACTTCCTGCGTTTGTGACTTTTAGCAGGATTACGATATCCAGACTTCTTATCCTTGCCATCTTCTTTATTAATATTAATCTTTGATTTTAGAGCGTTTTTCTTAAACAAAGCACACGATGATCTGCAATCTAAAGAAGGACATCCGTGGCGATCATGTTTCTCATGGTTGAATCGGGCATAATGAAAAAAGGACGATTCGTTTGGAATCTCAACATCAAAATTTGAGTTACATTGGGTTGGGCTACTTTCATTGTTCTTGTCCATTGGGCTACCTGATTATTTCTTTTCATAGGCTCACCAGCAGGTAAGGTAATAGGCGTGCAAGTCATCTGGCCTGCATTTTGTACATATTCAGCAGCCTTGAAAGTTGTATCCAAATTTACTTTTAAACTTTCTGGTACTTTGTTGACAAAAGGAATGGTTTCAACCTCCTTTGGGAGACTAGATTTAGAGTTATACACCAACCACCCCCCCCCCCCCCCCCCCCCGGATTGGGATTTGCTCTATTATCCATTGAAGAAAGCCTAATAACCATTTCAGATTCCCTTATCTCAAAATTTGAATACTCGTAGTTCTGTTCACCACCACCCTGTGTAGGTGATATCGTTGATATAGTAAATGAGTAGTACTTAAATCACTCTCCCATCTAGTCTTAATTAAATTTCTCTCATTTATATCAGCATCACAAGAGCGCCACATTAGCATCAAAAAATTTAACATTACTTTAATTAACATCTCTCTATGTTACACTACCACCTCAAACTTAATCCATTTGAATTATTATTTAAATACAATAAATAAATAAAAATAGTAATTTGCTAATAAGAATAAAACATTACATTAATTTAACTAAATATTATATTGATAATTAAACATTACATAAATAAAAAATATTACAAAAAAATAAAAATTACACTATTTAAAAGAATTAATAAAACGAATCCTGAGTCATCACTCTCGTAATCGTGGGCTATCAAATCGTCATATGGGTGGGAACTTATTTAGATGATTGGATCATAAATATAATAACACTAAAAAATAATATACAAATTAAATATATTAAAATTTTTGAATTCGGTTTTGAATTCAGTTTTTGGTTTAACCAAATTCAGAAATTTTTAAACCGAAAATTGAACCCAAAATCGAATTCAAATTCGGTTTCGGTTTTACTCGATTCAAAAACCGTTTATCAAATTCGGTTTAGATTTTTTTCGATTTAATTTTTGGGTTAAACGGTTTCAAACCAAATACTGACCACCCTTATTTCATACCATTCCTTTGGGTGCTTAAGAGACTCATATTTTTTCTCTTTTTCTTCGAAGTACAAAAAGATTGGATGAACTGCATTGTTTCTCTAAAGAACTCGAATATCCTCGAGAGCCCGGACCCACTAGAATCAATAGCTTCAAACGATCTTTTTCGTCATTTTCGTATGACTTAAAGTCATCCAAGAATTCAGCCCTGTTTGAAAACAATATAATTGTGAAATGTTATTAGGTTGATATAATTTTTTTTGTGAAATCTTTTCTCGCAATTTTTTAGACAAAATTGGATGAAATGTGGTAAAAATTGGATGATATTGTTGTGTAAATGGTATGTGCATTTATCGCGTAAAATTAGTTGGTATTTAAATATATATCTTCAAATGGCTCCTAAATTTACTTTTACATTTTTCCAAATTTTCTATTATAATTAATTTCAACGATATTAAACGAATAAAAACACCAGTGAGTTCCACCTGCTAGTCGTTGTCTTCGGTTAAAGGAGTGGGTGGAGCAAAACTTGGCGCATTGTTGCCTATCCACACCAAGGGTTGGCGCAGTGCCAAGCCCATTGGCTAACCGAGATAGGAGTGGTTTTAATATTAAGCAAGTCCATGTCATATGTTAAAAAGGTTGTACAATGCAATAAAATGAAATTAGTACACTCATTAGTCATTGTACAATGCAATAATAGTTATAGCTTGATTAAATATCTTTTGTTGTTTTCTCAGTTCTCATGTTCGTGGGGCTTGATTATCCGAAATTTTATCTTCTATAGACGAGTCAATATGCTCGTTTATAGAAGGATTCCTTGCTTACCAAAAAAAATTATCTTTTATTTTCTATAATTAAAGTTGTGTTTAGTAAGGTTAAGGGTCCCCACATGCACTAGTGAAATGAGTTGTCATGAATATGTATGTGGGATGATTTTATAGTTTTGAGGTGAGAAAATAGGTCGTAGCATCAGCATGGTCTATCTTAGTACTTTATCTTTCTTTGTTGGGGGGACTAAGTAATTTTCATTATAAAACTGATAATGAACACTAATAATTAATAACATCACTAATTAACTACGGAGTATAATTCTTTCTTACTTTGTAATTAACCATGCAATGCAATATATATATATATAGTCTTCATGGCTAGCTATATTTATTTATCTATGTATCACCATTTTTATAATTACTGTCCCCTATATAAATATATATGCCATGATTTTTTATCATGTGGTACCACCATTTGGTCCCCTTACTATACACTGCCAAGTCCCCATTGCAAATGCATTTGGGACCTCCCTACTATATCATCCATCCTAACTATACTGCTTCCATCCCCAGTCCATTTCACACGACACGTGTACGTACCTACCGGGCTGGGGCTGCGCGTTAAGAGTGTATATAGTCCATTTCGACCGCTTTGAGATACAATATGTAAATTTGGTCAAATAAGTATGTTTAGTTTGATACATATGCCTTGTTTAGCTAAGATTTTCTTTAAAAAAAAAAAAAAAAAAAAAACACTTTAAGATTCAAAAAAACCTTCAGATTTTAGGCTTGTACCTTATAGCTTTTTTTATTTTTTCAGAAGAAATAAATAAATGCTAGACTAATGACCTTCAAGCGCTTTTTTATTTTGGGCTGGATGCACTCATTGCAAACTATATTGAGGCCGAGTTGGACTAAGTTGGACCAATAAATAAAGAACGTTCCATCAAATGTTAAAGTTATAAACATTTTAATAGGCCACAAACAGGCCTTAGTAAGTTGGCCCAAATACTTGACATTTAATTCTGGCTATACTATTTGGACGTTTTTTTCAACTTTTTTGTATACGGAATATATGTTATTTTGGTTTTACAATTAAATGAAATCTACAGTTTCGGAATTTCACTTGTGTATATTATACCGCAATGAGAAGTTGACTTGGAATATTTCTACACACCTGCCAAAAACCTTAAATCTTTTCTATAGGACCCTTGTTCTTTGCATGAGAATTAGGGAACTAATTGATCACGCACCCTTAATAAATTGATGGTCTACATCGATTATAATCACAATTACTTATACTTACTAGTGGCCAATGCCCGTGCGTTGCACGGCTTGCTCCAAATTTTAATATTTTAAAATTTGTGTATCGAATCGTTAGTGAGCAAGAGTTGGCAACTATAAAAAAAAAAAAAAAACCCCAACTATTAAAGAAAGTGCACTCATATATACATATATTAATAAAACTACACACAAATCAAATGTACATCTTTAAGTGAATTCTCAACAATTATTAAAGAAGATAAAAATTACGTAAAATAAGATAAAAATTCATTCCACACCAATTACATCTAAATGATATATATATATATATATATATATATATATATATATATATATATATATATATATATATATATATATATATATATATATCATAACCCGGATTTCTCCATGATTATATATTATATGAGATTAATATTTGCATGAATAAATGTTTCCAACATATTAAGCAATTAAACTTGTCAGGACTTGATTAATTGAAACGGTTTATATGTAAACGTTTGACCACCCAGTTTGTCCGATGATTCACGAACGTTATAACTAGTAAATGAAATGATAATATATATATGGACATATATATGTTTAACATGATATGATGGTAGTTAAGTATCTCATTATGTATATTAACAATGAACTATATACATAAAACAAGACTACTAACTTAAGAAATTCAAAACGATATCTAATGTAACGATTATCGTTGTAATAACGTCTTAATATTTATATATCATATTAAGATATATTAACACACTATGTTATCATGATAACATAACAATTTAACATCTCATTAGATATAATAACCATGGGTTAATTATATTTAACGAGATCGTTAACTTCAAGATTTCAAAACAACGCATGCATGTAACGACTAACGTTGATTTAACGACTCCATTAAAATGTATATATATATATATGTAGTATATCTATATGTATTAATATACATTTGAAGGACTTCAAGACATATATCAAAACATTCATACTTAACAAAAATGGTTAAGATTACATTCCTATTCGTTTTCATCAACAATTCTACTCGTATTCATTCAGTATTCGTACTCGTATTATACCCAGCTTCTAAATGTATATACTATTGGTATATACACTTCAATGATCAGCTCTTAGTAGCCTTAATGAGTCATCAAGACATGTGAGAACCATCATTTGGCAACTAGCATGAAATATCTAACAAAACAACAAAGTAATGGAGCCTATATTTGACTCCATTTTCACGTCCACATGCACACATACAAACACATTTCCATTTCAACTTTCATGCATCAAATTGATCTCTCTCAAGTTCTCTCTTGATGTTCTAAGTGTTCTTCATCAACTTCATCAAAATCTACATCAATCTAGCTCATAAATCCATAAATAAAACAACTTACAAAACAACTACTCAAGAACACTTCAAGAACACTTTCAAGTTTACTAGATTACTTCCAAGCTTTCAAATCCATTCCAAGCAATCATCTAAGATCAAGAAACCTTTGTTATTTACAGTAGGTTATCTTTCTAATTCAAGGTAATATTCATATTCAAACTTTGATTCTATTTCTATAACTATAAATATCTTAATTCAAGTAGTAATCTTACTTGAACTTGTTTTCGTGTCATGATTCTACTTCAAGAACTTCCTAGCCATCAAAGATCCATTCCAGCTCAAGATAATTTCTTATTATTTTCAGTAGGTTTACCTACTATACTTGAGGTAGTAATGATGTTCATAACATCGTTCGATTCATACTTATATAACTATCTTATTCGAAGAATATAACCTGTAATCACTAGAACATAGTTTAGTTAATTCTAAACTTGTTTGCAAACAAAGTTAATCCTTCTAACTTAACTTTTAAAATCAACTAAACACATGTTCTATATCTATATGATATGCTAACTTAATGATTTAAAACTTGGAAACAGGAAGAACACCGTAAAATCGGACATAAGCCGTCGTAATAAAATCGGGGGCTGTTTTGGGTTGGATAATTAAAAGCTATGATAATCTTTGATTTAAAAGTTGTTATTCTAGGAAAATGATATTTCATATGAACATGAAACTATATCCAAAAATTATGGTTAAACTCAAAGTAGAAGTATGTTTTCAAAATGGTCATCAAGATGTCGTTCTTTCGACGGAAATGACTACCTATTTCAAAAATGACTTGTAACCTGTAAATCCGACTATAAACCATCACTTTTTCTGTTTAGTTTCATAAATTTTAGTTCGATACAAAACCATAGCAATTTGATTCACTCAAAACGGATTTATAACGAAGAAATTATGGGTAAAACAAAATTAGATAAAATTACTAGTTTTAGCTACGGAAATTTTTATAACAAATCTATACTAACTATATCTTAGCTAACTTTCTTGTATTATACATGTTTTGATAGACCATAGACACGTATACAATGTTTTGACATATCATATTGACATCATCTATCATCTATATATATTATTTTGAATAACCCATAAGACACTATATGCGGTAATGCTCGAGTTAGTATATAATGGGTCGAGGTTAATTCTAAAATAATATATATACCATGGGTTGTGATCGAGTCTGAGACATGTATACAATGGGTTGTGGATTGAT
The DNA here is from genome assembly GCF_046630445.1 of Rutidosis leptorrhynchoides. NCBI lineage: Eukaryota > Viridiplantae > Streptophyta > Magnoliopsida > Asterales > Asteraceae > Rutidosis > Rutidosis leptorrhynchoides. The sequence goes on along the minus strand of NC_092337.1, from coordinate 439,245,194 downwards.
TCGAGATAATACGTATAATATAGGTCTTGAAAATATTAAGACAATATACTATATCGATTTATTTATGTACTACTAACTGTGGACTACTAATTGTGGACTACTAACGTTGGACTGCTAACTTAAATCATCAACATGTAAATAAAATATGATGTGAAATTATTTCTATCATACCTTAATATATTTATATATTTGTTATAGGTTCGTGAATCGACCAGTGGCCAAGTCTTATTTTCCGACGAATTGAGAATCCGTGAAAGTGAGTTATAGTCTCACTTTTAAAATCTAATATTTTTGGGATGAGAATACATGCAATTTTATAAATGTTTTACAAAATAGATACAAGTAATGGAAACTACATTCTATGTTGGATTATCGAACCGAATATGCCCCTTTTTAGCTTGGTAACCTAAGAATTAGGGAAGAGTACCCCTAATTGACGCGAATCCTAAAGATAGATCTATCGGGCCCAACAAGCCCCATCTGGGTTACGGATGCTTTAGTACTTCGATTTTATCATGTCCGATGAGAGTCCCGGAATGATGGGGATATTCTATATGCATCTTGTTAATGTCGGTTACCAGGTGTTCACCATATGAATGATTTTTATCTCTATGCAGTTTGCGAAATTCCTGATATAAGATGGATGTTTATGAAAAATGAAATCTTGTGGTCTATTATTACAATTTGATTATATATAGGTTAAACCTATAACTCACCAACATTTTTGTTGACGTTTTAAGCATGTTTATTCTCAGGTGATTATTAAGAGCTTTTGCTGTTGCATGCTAAATTAAGAACAAGATTTGGAGTCAGCATGCTTGTAATATATTGTTTAAAAACTGCATTCGGAGACTTAAATTGTTGTGTAATATTATTATAAACCATTATGTAATGATCGTGTGTAAACGCTACATTTTAGATTATCATTACTTGATAATCTACGTTATGCTTTTTAAATCTTTATCGATAAAATAAAGGTTATGGTTTGTTTTAAAATCGAATGCAGTCTTAGAAAAATGTCTCATATAGAGGTCAAACCTCGCAACGAAATCAATTAATATGAAACGTTTATAATTGATATGAACGGGACATTTCAGTTGGTATCCGAGCGTTGGTCTTAGAGAACCAGAAATTTGCATTAGTGTGTCTAACCGAGTTCGTTAGGATGCATCAGTGAGTCTGGACTTCGACCGTGTTTGTTTTAAAAAAAAACGATTGCTTAACACTTTTATTGGAAACTATATATTTTAACATGTAAATATTATGTGATATATTAATCTCTTAACGTGCTTGCTATTGTGTGATAGATGTCTACTTCTAGTATCAATCCCACCGACTCACCTAATAACAATGATGAGTCGAATGTATATTGGGAAGATTCACAAAATCCGGAAGAAGAGGAACCGGAAGAAGAAGAACCGGAAGAAGAAGAAGAACCGGAAGAAGAGGAATCGGAAGAAGAAGATCCCAAAATGTTAAAAACCACATAAAAACAGTTAAATAAAAGAAAATCCTCAACCAATGGACCAAAGTTAAAAATGGTCGATGGTGTCTCCGCTGAGGAGGAAAAATATTGGGAAGATTACCAATTTTCTGATGAATCGGATCCCGATGAGGATTCCGATGAAGTGATAGAAATTACCCAGGCTTAATTTAATAAAGGAAAAGAAAACAATATGTGAAAATCCATCAAAATAGAGAAACCCGATGAACTTTATGTTAACATGAAATACCCTGACGGAATATACCGTAAACACCCGTATTTCTTAAACTTTAGCTATAGCCCGGGAACATCTAAGGAAACAGAATTTTCCAAACCATTTGTGAAAATAACTCCTCGTATGAGTACTGGCCCGTTTATCCCTAGGAAATTAGCAAAATGAACCGAGTCCGAGGAAGATGAAGCAAACAAGTCTGAATAAAAGAGTGGAAGTCATTTACTCTTATCATGTCTTGTAAAATATGTATGATAATGTGCTTGTACTTTTATGCTATATGTAAAATAGCGGTATAGTATGATTGTAAAATATTATATCAAAAGTTTAAGTGTGAAATATTAATGAATTAAGTTTTTCATGATAGAATATTATTTCGATAGTAGTAGTTAATTTTTGTGCTAGCTATTAAGTATGAACTTTAACGGATAGGTGCTACCCGAATTAAAAATTATAAAACGGTAATATGAAGAAAAGACTTTTATAAATAAGTTCATATTATGCTACAAAATACTATCGACTACTCCTAATATTCTATATGATTAATTTAACTCTTTTGGCTATTTTTGAAGGAAATGGCACCGACTACTCGACAACACTTGAATATGAGCGAGGAAGAATTCCGTACTTTTCTTGCTGCAAACATAGTCGCAGTACAGGCGGAAATGCAAAACAACAATAATTATTCAGGGCCTAGCAGTGGAGCAAATTCCACAGGAAATCGTGTAGGATGCTCCTACAAGGCTTTCACTGCCGGTAAACCCCTTGAGTTCGATGAAACGAAGGACCAATCAGATTAAAACGGTGGACCGAGAAGGTCAGATCAATGTTTGCCATAAGTAAGTGTGCTGAAGAAGACAGGGTAAAGTACGCTACGCATATCTTCACATGTACTGCGTTAACATGGTGGAACACCTATCTCGAGCAGGTGGGACAAGATACTGCTTACGCACTACCGTGGTCAGCATTCAAACACATGATAAATGAGCAGTACCGTCCCAAAAACGAGGTCAATAAGGTCAAGGCAGAGCTTAGAGAATTACGAACACAAGGATTCGATATTACCACATACGAACGACAATTCACAGAGTTATGCCTATTATGTCCAAGAGTGTTCGAAGATGAAGAGGAGCACATCGAAGCATTTGTAAAAGGGTTACCAGAAAGGATTCAGGAGGATGTGAGTTCAAACGAGCCCACCTCCATACAAAAGGCAAGTCGAATGGCTCATAAACTCATAAATCAGATTGAGGGGAGAATTAAAGAGCAGGCGGCCGAGGAGGCCAAAATGAAACAAGTCAAGAGAAAATAGGAAGAAAACAGTGACAAGGGTCACCAACACAACAACAGTAACTATCGCTTCAACAATCAACACAACAATCACAGCTATAATCGCATCATTTTTCGCAACAACAAATGCAACAACAACCATCCCAACAACAAAAACAACTACAACAACCGTTCCAACAACAATAACAACCGCAGCAACAACAATCCCAACAACAATCTCAATAACAACAATGGCAATAGGAACCAGAAATATCCATGTATAAGGAGTGAAGAGTACCATCCGACTGGGTTCTGCACGACATTTTGCACAAAGTGTAATAGAAATGGTCATGGTGCGATGAAGTGTGAAGTCTACGGACCAATGACTAACAGAATTAAAGGAACAAATAATGTCGGAACAAAAAATGCCGCCATTGTTTGTTATGGATGTGGAAAACTGGGCCACTTTAAGACTAATTGCCCGAACTAAGGGAATACTAAAGGACAAGACCGCGGAAGAGTCTTCAATATTAATGCAGCAGAAGCGCAGGAAGACCCGGAGCTTGTTACGGGTACGTTTCTTATTGACAATAAATCTGCTTATGTTTTATTTGATTCGGGTGCGGATAGAAGCTATATGAGTAGAGATTTTTGTGCCAAATTAAGTTGTCCATTAACGCCTTTGGACAATAAATTTTTACTCGAATTAGCAAACGGAAAATTAATTACAGTAGATAAAATATGTCGGAATCGAGAAATTAAACTGGTTGGCGAAACGTTTAAGATTAATTTAATACCAGTAGAGTTAGGGAGTTTTGATGTGATAATTGGTATGAACTGGTTGAAAAAGGAGAGAGCAGAGGTCGTATGTTACAAAAATGCGATTCGCATTATGCGCGAAAAGGGAAAACCCTTAATGGTGTACGGAGAAAAGAGCAACGCGAAGTTAAATCTTATTAGTAACCTGAAGGCACAAAAGCTAATAAGAAAAGGTTGCTATGCAGTTCTAGTACACGTCGAGAAAAACAATCTCGAAGAAAAGAACATCAATGATGTTCCTGTCATAAAAGAATTTCCCGATGTATTTCCGAAAGAATTACCGGGACTACCTCCACACCGATCTGTTGAATTTCAAATAGATCTTATACCAGGAGCTGCACCAATAGCTCGTGCTCCTTACAGACTCGCACCCAGCAAAATGAAGGAATTACAAAGCCAATTACAAGAACTTTTAGAGCGTGGTTTCATTCGACCAAGCACATCACCGTGGGGAGCTCCTGTTTTGTTTGTCAAAAAGAAGGATGGTACATTCAGATTGTGTATTGACTATCGAGAGTTGAACAAACTTACCATCAAGAACCGTTATCCACTACCGAGAATCGATGACTTATTTTATCAACTACAAGTGTAACGACCCGTCAAAATCGTTATTGACGCGGCACGTTAATCATTGATTCCACAGTGAGGTTTTGACCTCTATATGATACGTTTTGATAAAATATTGCATTCATTAAAATAAGTGACTTTCTAAACATAAAAAGTTATAAACATGTGGGTGAGTGCTTACGTATAAGCAAATCCCCAAAATACATAAGTTTTTATCATACAGTTTGACATCACAGTCAAATTATTTATTACACAACGCAGTTTTATTTCGAATGCAATAAACTTTATACAAAGCATGAGAGACTCCATGCAGGCAACAAGCACATCACAGCAGAAGCAGTCTAAGGACCTGAGAATAAAACATGCTAAAAAGTCAACACGAATGTTGGTAAGTTATAGGTTTAATTGCTCGAGTCATAATTATATATAAAGATAGACTACAAGATTTCATCAAAAGTTTATCAATAGATTCTACGTAACAGAGCACCCTGGTAACTAAACTTTAACGTTATAATGATAATTACCCCATTCGTTTTAATACAAGCAAACTAACGTGTCATAAACTCAAATAACATACGTTCGTTAAAAGGCTAGCGCTCTAGCTCGGACGGGGATGTCAAGCCCTATGGATCCATATACAATTATTCGCGCCCACCAGTCCATATCCTATATACTGGCAGCTACTAGTTACCAAAGTTAAGAGATTTTCGGTTTAACTCAGTGTAGAATTTATTATGTACTTGTATCTTATTGCGTTTAAAATAAATTGCACGTATTCTCGGCCCAAAAATATTTAAAGTATTTAAAAAGGGAGACTATAAACTCACGGTTCAATATTGAGACTCAATATTGTAGGCAAATTGCGTAGACATAATGATGGTAGATAACTGTATGGTTGGCCTTGGATTCAAGAACAATACCCCGAACAATACCCAATATTTTCTTAGCTTAAAACGGTTTAAAACCCGAATTAAAACAGCCTCGAATATACTTTATTATTATTAAACTTAAAATTGAAAATTAGAATTATAAATATCAATATAGATTACAGAAAAGTGTGAAGAGTTCGTGCAGAAATCTGACGTATTTATAGTACTTTTTCATTTACTGTAGCTCATGCGATCGCATGAGTTTTCAGTGTTTTTGCCATGCGCTCGCATGGTCGCCTGATCTGCTTTTGTTTGCTAGTTCGTCGACATCAAATAGTATTTTACTGTAGCAAATAGTATTTACTGTAGCAAATAGTGTTACTGTAGCAAAGTCGTTTCACTGTAGCTACTGTAGCAAAGTCGTTTTCACTGTAGTAAATAGTGTTTTACTGTAGCAAAGTCATTTTTGCTGTAGCAAATAGTGTTTTACTGTACTGTAGCAATTAGTGTTTTACTTGTACATCTTATAATATATATATATATATATATATATATATATATATATATATATACCAGTTTACATAATATTAAATCATATAGAGAATTGGTTTAAATAAGTCGAAATTTTTCGGGTCATCACAACAAGGCTCGTCGGTTTATTCGAAGATTGATTTACGTTATGGGTATCATCAAATGCGGGTGAAGGAGGATAATAATCCGAAGACTGCTTTTAGAACGTGTTACGATCATTACGAGTTTATGGTTATGCTGTTTGGTTTGACTAACGCACCAGCTGTGTTCATGGATCTCATGAACCGAGTGTGTGGACCATATATTGACAAGTTTGTCATTGTTTTCATCGATGACATACTTATGTACTCAAAGAATGATCAAGAGCACGAAGAACATTTGAGAAAAGTGCTAGAATTGTTGAGGAAAGAAAAACTGTACGCTAAGTTCTCAAAGTGTGCATTTTTGTTTAAAGAAGTTCAATTCCTCGGTCATGTAGTGAACAAAGAAGGTATTCAGGTTGATCCGTCAAAGATTGAAACCGTTGAAAAGTGGGAAACCCCAATGCTTTTTGTAATGACTGCCAAAAACGTGATGTGAATCGGGTGTCGTGATCAGATATGATGGAGATGGGTACACCATGCCTGGAAACTACTTCCTTCAAATATAGGCGTGCTAATTTCTCCATACTGTCTGTCTCCTTTATTGGTAGAAAGTGAGCTGATTTAGTTAGACGATCAACTATCACCCAAATAATATCATGACTACTTGCAGTCCTTGGCAATTTCGTAATGAAATCCATGGTTATTCATTCCCATTTCCACTGCGGAATTTCTGGTTGTTGCAGTAATCCTGACGGCTTTTGGTGCTCAGCTTTGACCTTTGCACAAGTCAAACATTTGCTTACATAAGTAGCAATTTCTGTCTTCATATTAGGCCACCAATAGAACTTCTTGAGGTACATTTTCCCATTTCCTGGGTGAATTGAGTACCTCGTTTTGTGTGCTTCATCCAGTACTAGTTGCCTTAGATTACCATGTTTTGATACCCATATCCTATCAGCAAAATACAGGGTTCCATCGGCTTTTACTTCAAGCTATTTTTCTAATCCTTTGCTCATTTCACCTTTTTCATTTTCTTCTTTTAAAGCTTCTAACTGTGCTGCTTGAATTTGCTTTGTGAGATCGGTACGAATTGTAATGTTCAAAGCTCGGACCCTAAGAGGTTTTACTCTTTCTTTCCGAGTTAGGGCATCAGGTACAACATTAGCCTTTCCAGGGTGGTAACGGATTTCACAATCGTAATCATTTAACAACTCTACCCAGCGACGTTGTCTCATATTGAGTTATTTTTGATCAAAAATATGCTGAAGACTCTTATGGTCGGTGTACACTGTACACTTGGTGCCATATAGATAGTGTCTCCACATTTTGAGTGCAAAAACTACTGCTCCAAGTTCCAAATCGTGCGTCGTATAGTTCTTTTCATGAATTTTTAGTTATCGTGAGGAATATGCGATAACTTTTGTGCGTTGCATTAATACACATCCTAAACTTGGAGCGAAGCATCACAATAGATCACGAAATCATCATTTCCTTCTGGTAATGACAAAATGGGTGCAGACGTTAACTTTTTCTTTAATAACTGGAATGAGGATTCCTGTTCCGTGGACCAATCATACTTCTTTCCCTTTTGAGTCAATGCAGTTAAGGGATTAGCCATTCTCGAGAAATCTTGAATGAATCTTCGGTAGTAACCAGCAAGACCTAAGAATTGGCGGATTTGTGTTGGAGTCTTCGGTGTTTCCCATTTACTAATGGGTTCGATCTTGGCAGGGTCAACTTTAATTCCATGTTTACTGACAACATGGCCCAAAAATTGTACTTCTTGTAACCAGAAATCACACTTCGAAAATTTTGCGTACAGTTCTTCTTTCTTGAGTATCTCTAGTACCAGTCTTAAGTGTTGCTGATAATGTTAAAAACGAACATATATTTCATAGCATTATCCCTCAAGAAAGACAAGCTTTTAGTTTCAATTGTTCTATTTACAAGTGATATTCGTTTAAATAATAAAAGGTGAAGACAAAAGACAGATTCGACGAATTGAAGACGCAAACGACCAAAAAGCTCAAAAGTACAAAGTACAATCAAAGAGGTTCAAATTATTGGTGAGAAACGTCTCAAAAATACAAGAGTACAAGCCGTAAAACGCAAAATACAAGATATTAAACTGTACGCAAGGACGTTCGAAAATCCGGAACCGGGACCAAAGTCAACTCTCAACGCTCGACGCGACGGACCTAAAATTATGAGTCAACTATACACAAGAATATAATATAATATTTAGATAATTATATAAATTATTTATATATTATATATATTTAAAAATAACGTCGACAAGCTAGAAAACAACCAAAATTGAGCTGTCCCAGCTGGCCATGTGTGATGACCCGGAAATTTCTGACCAAATTTAAACTTTATCTTTAATGATTTAATGTTTCCGACACGATAAGCAGAGTCTGTAATGTTGAGTCTCAAAGTTTTGGAACTATATTCATGTAATCAATTATTCTTTGACTGTTCTCGAAGATTCACGAACAATATATATATAATTTAATGTGCATATATATATATATATATATATATATATATATATATATATATATATATATATATATATATATATATATATATATATATATATATATATATATATATATATATATATATGTGATTTAAAGTTATTAAGTAAACGATAGTAACATTCGATTATTGTTTCGATTGATATTTAGATAAGTTAACTAAAACGTTTAAGATGAACCAGTAAAACACTAATTTGCTACAGTATTTTCGAATTTCTACAGTACCCGAAAAGCTACAGTGTTTTTGAAAATCACTATTTGCTACAGTGAAAAAACTTTGCTACAGTAAAACACTATTTTAAAATGAAAATATATATATATATATATATATATATATATATATATATATATATATATATATATATATATATATATATATATATATATATACTACGAGACGATGATTTATAGAAGCAAATAACCAAAACACTTAATTGATTAAAGCTACACTTCGAGTGACATAGTTTATCAATGATTAAGTTTAATTTTTGATAAAGGTCTGAAATGTCCCGTTCATATTGATCATAAACGTTCCATATTAATTGATTTCGTCGCGAGGTTTTGACCTCTATATGAGACGTTTTTCAAAGACTGCATTCATTTTTAAAACAACCATAACCTTTATTTTATCTATAAAGGTTTAAAAAGCATTACGTAGATTATCAAATAATGATAATCTAAAATATACCGTTTACACACGACCATTACATAATGGTTTACAATAAGAATATATTACATCAAAAATAGGTTTCTTGAATGCAGTTTTTACATAATATCATACAAGCATGGACTCCAAATCTTGTCCTTATTTTAGTATGCAACAGCGGAAGCTCTTAATAATCACCTGAGAATAAACATGCTTAAAACGTCAACAAAAATGTTGGTGAGTTATAGGTTTAACCTATATATTATCAAATCATAATAATAGACCACAAGATTTCATATTTCAATATACATCCCATACATAGAGATAAAATTCATTCATATGGTGAACACCTGGTAACCGACATTAACAAGATGCATATAAGAATATCCCCTATCATTCCGGGAAATCCTTCGGACATGATAAAAACGAATTCGAAGTACTAAAGCATTCGATACTTTGGATGGGGTTCGTTAGGCCCAATAGATCTATCTTCAGGATTCGCGTCAATTAGTAGATTGGTTTACTAATTCTTAGGTTACCAAGAAAAAAGGGCATATTCGGCTTCGATCATTCACCCATATAATGTAGTTTCAATTACTTGTGTCTATTTCGTAAAACATTTATAAAACTGCATGTATTCTCCTCCCAAAATATTAGATTTTAAAAGTGGGACTATAACTCACTTTCACAGATTTCTATTTCGTCGGGAAGTAAGACTTGGCCACTGGTCGATTCACGAACCAATAAAAAATATGTACGTATATATCAAAGTATGTTCAAAATATATTTACAACACTTTTAATACATTTTGATATTTTAAGTTTATTAAGTCAGCTGTCCTCGTTAGTAACCTACAACTAGTTGTCCAAAGTTAGATGTACAGAAAAAAATTGATATATATTATCTTGAATCAATCCACAACCCAATGTATACACGTCTCAGGCTAGATCACAACTCAAAGTATATATATATTTTTGGAATCAACCTCAACCCCGTATAGCTAACTCCCACATTACTGCATGTAGAGTGTCTATGGTTGTTCCAAATAATATATACACATGGTTCGATATGATATGTCAAAACATTTGCATACGTGTCTATGGTATCCCAAGATTACATAATATATTAGAATACATGTATAATACAATATAAGTTAGCTAGGATATGATTAATATAGATTTGTTACCAATTTTCACGTAGCTACAACAAGAAAAAATATCCAATCTTGTTTTACCCATAACTTATTTGTTTTAAATCCGTTTTGAGTGAATCAAATTGATATGGTTTCATATTGAACTCTATTTTATGAATCTAGACAGAAAAAGAATAGTTTTATAGTCGGAAATATAAGTTACAAGTCATTTTTGTAAAGTCAGTCATTTCAGTCGAAAGAACGACGTCTAGATGACCATTTTGGAAAACATACTTCCACTTTGAGTTTAACCATAATTTTTGGATATACTTTCATGTTCATAAGAAAAATCATTTTCCCAGAATAACAACTTTTAAATCAAATTTTATCATAGTTTTTAATTAACTAACCCAAAACAGCCCGCGGGGTTACTACGACGGCGTATATCCGGTTTTACGGTGTTTTTTGTGTTTTCAGGTTTTAAATCATTAAGTTAGCATATCATATAGATATATAACATGTGGTAAGTTGATTTTAAAAGTCAAGTTAGAAGGATTAACTTTTGTTTACGAACAAGTTTAGAATTAACTAAACTATGTTCTAGTGATTACATGTTCAAATCTTCGAATAAGATAGTTTTATATGTATGAATCGAATGATGTTATGAACATCATTACTACCTCAAGTTTAGTAGCTAAACCTAATGGAAGTGATAAGAAATGATCTAGCTTCAAAGGATCTTGGATGGCTTGAAAGTTCTTAAAGTAGAATCATGACACTAAAACAAGTTCAAGTAAGATTTTCACTCGAAATAAGATTGTTATAGTTATAGAAATTGAATCAAAGTTTGAATATGAGTATTACCTTGTATTAGAAAGATATCTTACTGTAAATAAGAAATATTTCTTGAGGTTGGATGATCACTCTACAAGATTGGAAGTAAGCTAGCAAACTTGGAAGTATTCTTGATTTTATGAAACTAGAACTTGTAGAATTTATGAAGAACACTTAGAACTTGAAGATATAACTTGAGAGAGATCAATTAGATGAAGAAAATTGAAGAATGAAAGTGTTTTTAGGTGTTTTTGGTCGTTGGTATATGTATTAGATATAAAGGATGTCTAATTTTGTTTATATGTAAATAAGTCATGAATGATTACTCATATTTTTGTAATTTTATGAGATATTTCATGCTAGTTGCCAAATGATGGTTCCCACATGTGTTAGATGACTCACATGGGCTGCTAAGAGCTGATCATTGGAGTGTATATACCAATAGTACATACATCTAAAAGCTGTGTATTGTACGAGTATGAATACGGGTGTATACGAGTAGAATTGTTGATGAAACTGAACGAGGATGTAATTGTAAGCATTTTTGTTAAGTAGAAGTATTTTGATAAGTGTCTTGAAGTCTTTAAAAAGTGTATGAATACATATTAAAACACTACATGTATATACATTTTAACTGAGTCGTTAAGTCATCGTTAGTCGTTACATGTAAATGTTGATTTGAAACCTTTAAGTTAACGATCTTGTTAAATGTTGTTAACCCATTGTTTATTTAATCAAATGAGATGTTAAATTATTACATTATCATGATATCATGATGTATTAATATATCTTAATATGATATGTATACATTAAATGTCGTTACAACGATAATCGTTACATATATGTCTCGTTTCAAAATCATTAAGTTAGTATTCTTGTTTTTACATATGTAGTTCATTGTTAATATACTTAATGATATGTTTACTTATCATAATATCATGTTAACTATATATATATATCCATATATATGTCATCATATAGTTTTTACAAGTTTTAACGTTCGTGAATCACCGGTCAACTTGGATGGTCAAATGTCTATATGAAACCTATTTCAATTAATCAAGTCTTAACAAGTTTGATTGCTTAACATGTTGGAAACACTTAATCATGTAAATAACAATTTCATTTAATATATATAAACATGGAAAAGTTCGGGTCACTACAGTACCTACCCGTTAAATAAATTTTGTCCCGAAATTTTAAGCAGTTGGAGGTGTTGAAGTATCTTCTGGAAATAAGTGCGGGTATTTCTTCTTCATCTGATCTTCTCGTTCCCAGTTGAACTCGGGTCCTCTACGAGCATTCCATCGAACCTTAACAATTGGTATCTTGTTTTGTTTAAGTCTTTTAACCTCACGATCCATTATTTCGACGGGTTCTTCGATGAATTGAAGTTTTTCGTTGATTTGGATTTCGTCTAACGGAATAGTGAGATCTCCTTTAGCAAAACATTTCTTCAAATTCGAGACGTGGAAAGTGTTATGTACAGCCACGAGTTGTTGAGGTAACTCAAGTCGGTAAGCTACTGGTCCGACACGATCAATAATCTTGAATGGTCCAATATACCTTGGATTTAATTTACCTCATTTACCAAATCGAACAACGCCTTTCCAAGGTGCAACCTTAAGCATGACCATCTGAAATGTCCCGTTCATATTGATTATAAATGTTCCATATTAATTGATTTCGTTGCGAGGTTTTGACCTCTATATGAGACGTTTTTCAAAGACTGCATTCATTTTTAAAACAACCATAACCTTTATTTTATCAATAAAGGTTTCAAAGCATTACGTAGATTATCAAATAATGATAATCTAAAATATACTATTTACACACGACCATTACATAATGGTTTACAATAGAAATATATTACATCGACATATGTTTCTTGAATGCAGTTTTTACATAATATCATACAAACATGGACTCCAAATCTTGTCCTTATTTTAGTATGCAACAGCGGAAGCTCTTAATATTCACCTGAGAATAAACATGCTTTAAACGTCAACAAAAATGTTGGTGAGTTATAGGTTTAACCTATATATATCAAATCGTAACAATAGACCACAAGATTTTATATTTCAATATACATCCCATACATAGAGATAAAAATCATTCATTTGGTGGACACCTGGTAACCGACATTAACAAGATGCATATATAAGAATATCCCCATCATTCCGGGACACCCTTCGGATATGATATAAATTTCGAAGTACCAAAGCATCCGGTACTTTGGATGGGGTTTGTTAGGCCCAATAGATCTATCTTTAGGATTCGCGTCAATTAGGGTGTCTGTTCCCTAATTCTTAGATTACCAGACTTAATAAAAAGGGGCATATTCGATTTCGATAATTCAACCATAGAATGTAGTTTCACGTACTTGTGTCTATTTTGTAAATTATTTATAAAACCTGCATGTATTCTCATCCCAAAAATATTAGATTTTAAAAGTGGGACTATAACTCACTTTCACAGATTTTTACTTCGTCGGGAAGTAAGACTTGGCCACTGGTCGATTCACGAACCTATAACAAATATGTACATATATATCAAAGTATGTTCAAAATATATTTACAACACTTTTAATACATTTTGATGTTTTAAGTTTATTAAGTCAGCTGTCCTCGTTACTAACCTACAACTAGTTGTCCACAGTTAGATGTACAGAAATAAATCGATATATATTATCTTGAATCAATCCACGACCCAGTGTATACATATCTCAGTATTGATCACAACTCAAATTATATATATTTTAGAATCAACCTCAACCCTGTATAGTTAACTCCAACATTCACATATAGAGTGTCTATGGTTGTTCCGAAATATATATAGATGTGTCGACATGATAGGTCGAAACATTGTATACGTGTCTATGGTATCTCAAGATTACATAATATACAATACAAGTTGATTAAGTTATGGTTGGAATAGATTTGTTACCAATTTTCACGTAGCTAAAATGAGTAGTTTTTACCAATTTTGTTTTGCTCGCAATTTCTTCGTTTTTAATCCGTTTTGAATGATTTAAGCGGCCACGGTTTCGTATTGAACTTGAATTTATGAAACTAAACAGAAAAGGTATAGGTTTATAGTCGGAAATACAAGTTACAATTCATTTTTGAAAGAGGTAGTCATTTCCGTCGAAAGAACGACATCTTGATGACTGTTTTGAAAAACATAATTTCACTTTGAGTTTAACCATGATTTTTGGATATGGTTTCATGTTCATAAGAAAAATCATTTTCCCAAAATTATAGCTTTTAAATCAAAGTTTTTCATAGTTTTTAATTATCCAAACCAAAACAGCCCCCGGTTGTAACTACGACAGCGTAAATCCGGTTTTATGGTGTTTATCGTGTTTTCAGGTTTTAAATCATTAAGTTAGCATATCATATATATATAGATAATGTGTATAGTTGATTTTAAAAGTGTAGTTAGAAGGATTAACTTTATTTGCGAACAAGTTTAGAATTAACTAAACTATGTTCTAGTGATTACTAGTTTACCACTTCGAATATGATAGCTTTTTATGTATGAATCAAATGATGTTATGAACATCATTAATACCTTAAGTTCCTTGGATAAACCTACTAGAAAAGAGAAAAATGGATCTAGCTTCAACGGATCCTTGGATGGCTCGAAGTTCTTAAAGCAGAATCATGACACGAAAACAAGTTCAAGTAAGATCATCACTTAAAATAAGATTGTTATAGTTATAGAAATTGAATTAAAGTTTGAATATGAGTATTACCTTGTATTAGAAAGATATCTTACTGTAAATAAGAAAGATTTCTTGAGGTTGGATGATCACTCTACAAGATTGGAAGTAAGCTAGCAAACTTAAAAGTATTCTTGATTTTATGAAACTAGAACTTGTAGAATTTATGAAGAACACTTAGAACTTGAAGATAGAACTTGAGAGAGATCAATTAGATGAAGAAAATTGAAGAATGAAAGTGTTTGTAGGTGTTTTTGGTCGTTGGTGTATGGATTAGATATAAAGGATATGTAATTTTGTTTTCATGTAAATAAGTCATGAATGATTACTCATATTTTTGTAATTTTATGAGATATTTCATGCTAGTTGCCAAATGATGGTTCCCACATGTGTTAGGTGACTCACATGGGTTGCTAAGATCTGATCATTGGAGTGTATGTACCAATAGTACATACATCTAAAAGCTGTGTATTGTACGAGTACGAATACGGGTGCATACGAGTAGAATTGTTGATGAAACTGAACGAGGATGTAATTGTAAGCATTTTTGTTAAGTAGAAGTATTTTTATAAGTGTCTTGAAGTCTTTCAAAAGTGTATGAATACATATTAAAACACTACATGTATATACATTTTAACTGAGTCGTTAAGTCATCGTTAGTCGTTACATGTAAGTGTTGTTTTGAGACCTTTAGGTTAACGATCTTGTTAAATGTTGTTAACCCAAAGTTTATAATATCAAATGAGATTTTAAATTATTATATTATCATGATATTATGATATATTAATATATCTTAATATGATATATACATTTAAATGTCATTACAACGATAATCGTTACATATATGTCTCGTTTCGAAATCCGTAAGTTAGTAGTCTTGTTTTTACTTATGTAGTTCATTGTTAATACAATTAATGATATATTTAATTATCATATTATCATATTATATATAATATAACAATGTATTAATATGCTTCATATATATTTAGTAAGACGTGGTTATAACGATAATCGTTATATGTATCGTTTCGAGTTTCATACGTCAATAGTCTCCTTTTTAAGTATATAACTTATTGTTACTATTTTTAATGAGATACTTGATGATCATTATATCATGTTAAACATATATATTTATTCATTTATGTATCATCATGTCATATACAACTTATAGCGTTCGTGAATCATTGGTCAAACTGGGTAATCAGACGTTTACAAAATTTCTGTTTCAATTAACCAAGTCTTAACAAGTTTGATTGCATAACATGTTGGAAACATTTAATCATGTAAATATAGTTTTCATTAAACATATAATCATAGAAAGGTTCGGAAAAGTTCGGGTCACTACAGTACCTACCCGTTAAATAAATTTCGTCCCGAAATTTTAAGCGATTGGAGGTGTTGGCTCATCTTCTGAAAATAAGTGCGGGTACTTCTTCTTCATCTGATCTTCTCATTCCCAGGTGAACTCAGGTCCTCTACGAGCATTCCATCGAACCTTAACAATCGGTATCTTGTTTTGTTTAAGTCTCTTAACCTCATGATCCATTATTTCAACGGGTTCTTCAATGAATTGAAGTTTTTCATTGATTTGGATTTCATCCAACGGAATAGTGAGATCTTCTTTAGCAAAACATTTCTTCAAATTCGAGACGTGAAAAGTGTTATGTACAGCCGCGAGTTGTTGAGGTAACTCAAGTCGGTAAGCTACTGGTCCGACACGATCAATAATCTTGAATGGTCCAATATACCTTGGATTTAATTTCCCTCATTTACCAAATCGAACAACACCTTTCCAAGGTGCAACCTTAAGCATGACCATCTCTCCAATTTCAAATTCTATATCTTTTCTTTTAATGTCGGCGTAGCTCTTTTGTCGACTTTGGGCGGTTTTCAACCGTTGTTGAATTTGGATGATCTTCTCAGTAGTTTCTTATATTATCTCCGGACCCGTAATCTGTCTATCCCCACTTCACTCCAACAAATCGGAGACCTGCACTTTCTACCATAAAGTGCTTCAAACGGAGCCATCTCAATGCTTGAATGGTAGCTATTGTTGTAGGAAAATTCTGCTAACGGTAGATGTCGATCCCAACTGTTTCCAAAATCAATAAAACATGCTCGTAGCATGTCTTCAAGCGTTTGTATCGTCCTTTCACTCTGCCCATCAGTTTGTGGATGATAGGCAGTACTCATGTCTAGACGAGTTTCTAATGCTTGCTGTAATGTCTGCCAGAATCTTGAAATAAATCTGCCATCCCTATCAGAGATAATAGAGATTGGTATTCCATGTCTGGAGATGACTTCCTTCAAATACAGTCGTGCTAACTTCTCCATCTTGTCATCTTCTCTTATTGGCAGAAAGTGTGCTGATTTGGTGAGACGGTCAACTATTACCCAAATAGTATCAAAACCACTTGCAGTCCTTGGCAATTTAGTGATGAAATCCATGGAAATGTTTTCCCATTTCCATTCCGGGATTTTGGGTTGTTGAAGTAGACCTGATGGTTTGTGATGCTCCGCTTTGACCTTAGAACACGTCAAACATTCCCCTACGTATTTAGCAACATCGGATTTTATACCTGGCCACCAAAAATGTTTCTTGAGATCCTTGTACATCTTCCCCGTTCCAGGATGTATTGAGTATCTGGTTTTATGAGCTTCTCTAAGTACCATTTCTCTCATATATCCAAATTTTGGTACCCAAATCCTTTCAGCCCTATTCCGGGTTCCATCTTCCCGAATATTAAGGTGCTTCTCCGATCCTTTGGGTATTTCATTCTTTAAATTTCCCTCTTTTAAAACTCCTTGTTGCGCCTCCTTTATTAGAGTAGTAAGGTTATTGTGAATCATTATATTCATAGATTTTACTCGAATGGGTTCTCTGTCCTTTCTACTCAAGGCGTCGGCTATCACATTTGCCTTCCTCGGGTGGTAACGAATCTCAAAGTCGTAATCATTTAACAATTCAATCCACCTACGCTGTCTCATGTTCAGTTGTTTCTGATTAAATATGTGTTGAAGACTTTTGTGGTCGGTATATATAATACTTTTGACCCCATATAAGTAGTGCCTCCAAGTCTTTAATGCAAAAACAACCGCGCCTAATTCCAAATCATGTGTCGTATAACTTTGCTCGTGAATCTTCAATTGTCTAGACGCATAAGCAATTACCTTCGTTCGTTGCATTAATACACAACCGATACCTTGCTTTGAGGCGTCACAATATATCACAAAATCATCATTCCCTTCAGGCAATGACAATATAGGTGCCGTAGTTAGCTTTTTCTTCAATAACTGAAACACCTTCTCTTGTTCATCCTTCCATTCATATTTCTTCCCTTTATGCGTTAATGCAGTCAAGGGTTTTGCTATTTTGGAGAAATCTTGGATGAATCTTCTGTAGTAACCAGCCAATCCTAAAAATTGACGTATATGCTTCGGAGTTTTTGGGGTTTCCCACTTTTCAACGGTTTCAATCTTTGCCGGGTCCACCTGGATACCTTCTTTGTTCACTATGTGACCGAGGAATTGAACTTCTTCCAACCAAAATGCACACTTTGAAAACTTAGCGTACAGTTTTTCTTTCCTCAATACTTCTAGCACTTTTCTCAAATGTTCTTCGTGCTCTTGATCATTCTTTTAGTAAATAAGTATGTCATCAATGAAAACAATGACAAACTTGTCAAGATATGGCCTACACACTCGGTTCATAAGGTCCATGAACACAGCTGGTGCGTTAGTCAATCCAAACGGCATAACCATAAAATCGTAATGACCATAACGCGTCCTAAAAGCAGTTTTTGGAATATCATCCTCCTTTACTCGCATTTGATGATATCCAGAACGTAAATCAATCTTCGAATAAACCGACGAGCCTTGTAGTTGATCAAATAAGTCGTCAATTCTCGGCAGTGGATAACGGTTTTTGATGGTAAGTTTGTTCAACTCTCTGTAGTCAATACACAACCTAAATGTACCATCTTTCTTCTTGACAAACAAAACAGGAGCTCCCCATGGTGATGTGCTTGGTCGAATGAAACCACATTCTAATAGTTCTTGCAGTTGGCTTTGCAGTTCTTTCATCTCGCTGGGTGCGAGTCTGTAAGGAGCACGAGCTATTGGTGCAGCTCCTGGTACAAGATCTATTTGAAATTCAATAGATCGATGTGGAGGTAGTCCCGGTAATTCTTTCGGAAATACATCGGGAAATTCTTTTGCGACAAAAACATCATTGATGCTCTTTTCTTCAGTTTGTACTTTCTCGACATGTGCTAGAACAGCATAGCAACCTTTTCTTATTAGTTTTTGTGCCTTCAAATTACTAATAAGATGTAGCTTCGTGTTGCCCTTTTCTCCGTACACCATTAAGGGTTCTCCTTCTTCTCGTACAATGCGAATTGCATTTTTATAACATACGATCTCTGCTTTCACCTTCTTCAGCCAGTCCATGCCAACTATTACATCAAAACTCCCTAACTCTACTGGTATCAAATCAATCTTAAATATTTCGCTACACAGTTTAATTTCTCGATTTCGGCATATATAATCTGCTGAAATTAATTTACCGTTTGCTAATTCGAGTAAAAATTTACTATCCAACGGCGTCAATGGACAACTTAATTTAGCACAAAAATCTCTACTCATATAGCTTCTATCCGCACCCGAATCAAATAAAACGTAAGCAGATTTATTGTCAATAAGAAACGTACCCGTAACAAGATCCGGGTCTTCCTGTGCCTCTGCCGCATTAATATTGAAAACTCTTTCGCGGCCTTGTCCATTCGTGTTCTCCTGGTTCGGGCAATTTCTAATAATGTGGCCCGGTTTTCCACATTTATAACAAACTACATTGGCATAACTTTCTCCGACACTACTTGCTCAGCCATTACTCATTCCGACACCATTTGTTCCTTTCGTTCTATTAACCCCTGGTCCGTAGACTCCACACTTCGCCGCGCTATGACCATTTCTTTTACACTTCTTGCAGAATTTGGTGCAGAACCCCGAGTGATACTTTTCACACCTTTGGTATAGCTGCTTCTGATTGTTGTTGTTGTTGTTGTTGTTGTTGTTGTTGTTGTTGTTGTTGTTGTTGTTGTTGTTGTTGTTGTTGTTGTTGTTGTTGTTGTTGTTGTTGTTGTTGTTGTTGTTGTTGTTGTTGTTGTTGTTGTTGTTGTTGTTGTTGTTGTTGTTGTTGTTGTTGTTGTTGTTGTTGTTGTTGTTGTTGTTGTTGTTGTTGTTGTTGTTGTTGTTGTTGTTGTTGTTGTTGTTGTTGTTGTTGTTGTTGTTGTTGTTGTTGTTGTTGTTGTTGTTGTTGTTGTTGTTGTTGTTGTTGTTGTTGTTGTTGTTGTTGTTGTTGTTGTTGTTGTTGTTGTTGTTGTTGTTGTTGTTGTTGTTGTTGTTGTTGTTGTTGTTGTTGTTGTTGTTGTTGTTGTTGTTGTTGTTGTTGTTGTTGTTGTTGTTGTTGTTGTTGTTGTTGTTGTTGTTGTTGTTGTTGTTGTTGTTGTTGTTGTTGTTGTTGTTGTTGTTGTTGTTGTTGTTGTTGTTGTAGTTGCGATTGATGTTGCAATTGTTGGGATAGTTGTTGCGATTATTGTTGTAATTGATGTTGTTGTTGTATTGGTGATTCTTATCACCGTTTTCCTCCCACTTTCTTTTGACTTGCTTCACATTGGCCTCTTCAGCAGTCTGTTTTTTAATTCTTTCTTCAATTTGGTTCACTAGTTTGTGAGCCATTCTACATGCCTGTTGTATGGAGGCGGGCTCATGTGAACTTATATCTTCTGGGATTCTTTCCGGTAATCCTTTCACTTCTCTTCCTCATCTTCGAACGCTCCCGGACACAATAGGCATAATTATGTGAATCGTCTTTCGTACGTGGTAATATCAAATCCTTGGGTTCGTAACCCTCTAAGTTCTGTTTTGAGCTTATTGACCTCGGTTCTGGGACGGTACTTCTCGTTCATCAAGTGCTTGAATGCTGACCACGGTAGTGCGTAAGCATCATCTTGTCCCACTTGTTCTAGATAGGTATTCCACCATGTTAACGCAGAACCTGTGAAGGTATGCGTAGCGTACTTCACTTTGTCCTCTTCAGTACACTTACTTATGGCAAATACCGATTCGACCTTCTCGGTCCACCGTTTCAATCCGATCGGTCCTTCGGTTCCATCAAATTCCAAAGGTTTGCAGGCAGTGAATTCTTTGTAGGTGCATCCTACACGATTTCCTGTACTGCTAGATCCAAGGTTATTGTTGGTATGTTGCGCAGCCTGTACTGCGGCTATGTTTGAAGCAAGAAAGGCACGAAATTTCTCTTCGCTCATATTCAAGGTGTGTCGAGTAGTTGGTGCCATTTCCTTCAAAATAGTCAAATGAAACAAGTTAATCATACAGAATATTAAGAGTAGTCAATAGTATCTCGTAGCATAATATGAACTCATTTATAAAAGCTTTTTCTTCATATTAGCGTTTTATAAGTTTAAATTCGGGTAGTACCTACCCGTTAAGTTCATACTTAGTAGCTAATATACAATTCAACTACTACACTACTACAATTCTATATGAAAAACTGATCACAAAAAAAAAGTATCATATTCAAACTTTTATACAATAACTTGCAAACTTACAATACCGCTTTTTTTTACATATAGCATGAAATATAGCACATAAAACTTTGATACAAAGTAGTTGCGAAGATAATTCTAGTTAATAAATAAGGCGTTCAACAAAGGCAATAATGACACGTAATTCATACGTCCAGAAACAAGTCATGCATTCTGGTTTTACTAAGACTACTTCCCATCCTTGGTCTTGTGGAACATAACCGTTATGTGAAATGTCCCGTTCTTATTGATTAAAAACGTTCCATATTAATTGATTTCGTTGCGAGGTTTTGACCTCTATATGAGACGTTTTTCAAAGACTGCATTCATTTTTGAAACAAACCATAACCTTTATTTCATAAATAAAGGTTTAAAAAGCTTTACGTAGATTATCAAATAATGATAATCTAAAATATCCTGTTTACACACGACCATTACATAATGGTTTACAATACAAATATGTTACATCGAAATCAGTTTCTTGAATGCAGTTTTTACACAATATCATACAAACATGGACTCCAAATCTTGTCCTTATTTTAGTATGCAACAGCGGAAGCTCTTAGTATTCACCTGAGAATAAACATGCTTTAAACGTCAACAAAAATGTTGGTGAGTTATAGGTTTAACCTATATATATCAAATCGTAACAATAGACCACAAGATTTCATATTTCAATACACATCCCATACATAGAGATAAAAATCATTCATATGGTGAACACCTAGTAACCGACATTAACAAGATGCATATATAAGAATATCCCCATCATTCCGGGACACCCTTCGGATATGATATAAATTTCGAAGTACTAAAGCATCCGGTACTTTGGATGGGGTTTGTTAGGCCCAATAGATCTATCTTTAGGATTCGCATCAATTAGGGTGTCTGTTCCCAAATTCTTAGATTACCAGACTTAATAAAAAGGGGCGTATTCGATTTCGATAATTCAACCATAGAATGTAGTTTCATGTACTTGTGTCTATTTTGTAAATCATTTATAAAACCTGCATGTATTCTCATCCCAAAAATATTAGATTTTAAAAGTGGGACTATAACTCACTTTCACAGATTTTTACTTCGTCGAGAAGTAAGACTTGGCCACTGGTTGATTCACGAACCTATAACAATATATACATATATATCAAAGTATGTTCAAAATATATTTACAACACTTTTAATATATTTTGATGTTTTAAGTTTATTAAGTCAGATGTCCTCGTTAGTAACGTACAACTAGTTGTCCACAGTTAGATGTACAGAAATAAATCGATAAATATTATCTTGAATCAATCCACGACCCAGTGTATACGTATTTCAGTATTGATCACAACTCAAACTATATATATTTTGGAATCAACCTCAACCCTGTATAGGTAACTCCAACATTCACATATAGAGTGTCTATGGTTGTTCCGAAATATATATAGATGTGTCGACATGATAGGTCGAAACATTGTATACGTGTATATGGTATCTCAAGATTACGTAATATACAATACAAGTTGATTAAGTTATGGTTGGAATAGATTTGTTACCAATTTTCACGTAGCTAAAATGAGAAAAATTATCCAATCTTGTTTTACCCATAACTTCTTCATTTTAAATCCGTTTTGAGTGAATCAAATTGCTATGGTTTCATATTGAACTCTATTATATGAATCTAAACAGAAACAGTATAGGTTTATAGTTGGAAAAATAAGTTACAAGTCGTTTTTGTAAAGGTAGTCATTTCAGTCGAAAGAACGACGTCTAGATGACCATTTTAGAAAACATACTTCCACTTTGAGTTTAACCATAATTTTTGGATATAGTTTCATGTTCATAATAAAAATCATTTTCCCAGAATAACAACTTTTAAATCAAATTTTATCATAGTTTTTAATTAACTAACCCAAAACAGCCCGCGGTGTTACTACGACGGCGTAAATCCGGTTTTACGGTGTTTTTCGTGTTTCCAGGTTTTAAATCGTTAAGTTAGCATATCATATAGATATAGAACATGTGTTTAGTTGATTTTAAAAGTTAATTTAGAAGGATTAACTTTTATTTGCGAACGAGTTTAGAATTAACTAAACTATGTTCTAGTGATTACAAGTTTAAACCTTCGAATAAGATAGCTTTATATGTATGAATCGAATGATGTTATGAACATCATTACTACCTCAAGTTCCTAGGATAAACCTACTGGAAATGAGAAAAATGGATCTAGCTTCAAATGATCCTTGGATGGCTTGAAAGTTCTTGAAGCAGAATCATGACACGAAAACAATTTCAAGTAAGATTTCCACTCGAAATAAGATTGTTATAGTTATAGAAATTGAATTAAAGTTTGAATATGATTATTACCTTGTATTAGAAAGATAACCTACTGTAAGTAACAAAGGTTTCTTGATCTTGGATGATTACTTGGAATGGATTTTGAAAACTTGGAAGTAAACTTGCAATCTTGGAAGTATTCTTGATTTTATGAAACTAGAACTTTTGGAATTTATGAAGAACACTTAGAACTTGAAGATAGAACTTGAGAGAGATCAATTAGATGAAGAAAATTGAAGAATGAAAGTGTTTGTAGGTGTTTTTGGTCGTTGGTGTATGGATTAGATATAAAGGATATGTAATTTTGTTTTCATGTAAATAAGTCATGAATGATTACTCATATTTTTGTAATTTTATGAGATATTTCATGCTAGTTGCCAAATGATGGTTCCCACATGTGTTAGGTGACTCACATGGGCTGCTAAGAGCTGATCATTGGAGTGTATATACCAATAGTACATACATCTAAAAGTTGTGTATTGTACGAGTACGAATACGGATGCATACGAGTAGAATTGTTGATGAAACTGAACGAGGATGTAATTGTAAGCATTTTTGTTAAGTAGAAGTATTTTGATAAGTGTCTTGAAGTCTTTCAAAAGTGTATGAATACATATTAAAATACTACATGTATATACATTTTAACTGAGTCGTTAAGTCATCGTTAGTCGTTACATGTAAATGTTGTTTTGAAACCTTTAGGTTAACGATCTTGTTGAATGTTGTTAACCCATTATTTATTATAACAAATGAGATGTTAAATTGTTATATTATCATGATATTATGATATATAATATATCTTAGTATGATATATATACAGTTAAATGTCGTTACAACGATAATCGTTACATATATGTCTGGTTTCGAAATCATTAAGTTAGTAGTCTTATTTTTACATATGTATTTCATTGTTAATACACTTAATAATATATTTACTTAACATTTAACATAATTAACCAAGTGTATCAATATCTTAATATGATTCATATGTACCTAGTAAGACGTTGTTATAACGATAATCGTTATATATATCGTTTTCGAGTTTCTTAAATTAATGGTCTCATTTTTATGTATATAACTCATTGTTAAAATACCTAATGAGATACATACTTATAATAAAATCATGTTCACTATATATATATAACCATATATATGTCATCGTATAGTTTTTACAAGTTTTAACGTTCGTGAATCACCGGTCAACTTGGGTGGTCAATTGTCTATATGAAATCTATTTCAATTAATCAATCTTAACAAGTTTGATTGCTTAACATGTTGGAAATACTTAATCATGTAAATAACAATTTCATTTAATATATATATAAACATGGAAAAGTTCGGGTCACTACAGTACCTACCCGTTAAATAAATTTCGTCCCGAAATTTTAAGCAGTTGGAGGTGTTGACGTATCTTCTGGAAATAAATGCGGGTATTTCTTCTTCATCTAATCTTCACGCTCCCAGGTGAACTCGGGTCCTCTACAAGCATTCCATCGAACCTTAACAATCGGTATCTTGTTTTGTTTAAGTCTCTTAACCTCACGATCCATTATTTCGGCGGGTTCTTCAATGAATTGAAGTTTTTCATTGATTTGGATTTCGTCCAACGGAATAGTGAGATCTTCTTTAGCAAAACATTTCTTCAAATTTGAGACGTGTAAAGTGTTATGTACAGCTGTGAGTTGTTGAGGTAGCTCCAGTTGGTAAGCTACTGGTCCGACACGATCTATAATCTTGAATGGTCCAATGTACCTTGGATTTAGTTTCCCCCGTTTACCAAATCGAACAACGCCTTTCCAAGGTGAAACCTTAAGCATGACCATTTCTCTAATTTCAAACTCTATATCTTTTCTTTTACTATCCGCGTAGCTCTTTTGTCGACTCTGGGCGGTTTTCAATCTTTTTTGAATTTGGATGATTTTCTCGGTAGTTTCTTGTATTATCTCCGGACCCGTAATCTGTCTATCCCCCACTTCACTCCAACAAATCAGAGACCTGCACTTTCTACCATAAAGTGCTTCAAACGGCGCCATCTCAATGCTTGAATGGTAGCTGTTGTTGTAGGAAAATTCTGCTAATGGTAGATGTCGATCCCAACTGTTTCCGAAATCAATAACACATGCTCGTAGCATGTCTTCAAGCATTTGTATCGTCCTTTCACTCTGCCCATCAGTTTGTGGATGATAGGCAGTACTCATGTCTAGACGAGTTCTTAATGCTTGCTGTAATGTCTGCCAGAATCTTGAAATAAATCTGCCATCCCTATCAGAGACAATAGAGATTGGTATTCCATGTCTGGAGACGACTTCCTTCAAATACAATCGTGCTAACTTCTCCATCTTGTCACCTTCTCTTATTGGCAGGAAATGTGCTGATTTGGTGAGATGATCAACTATTACCCAAATAGTATCAAAACCACTTGCAGTCCTTGGCAATTTAGTGATGAAATCCATGGTAATGTTTTCCCATTTCCATTCCGAGATTTCGGGTTGTTGAAGTAGACCTGATGGTTTTTGATGCTCAGCTTTGACCTTAGAACACGTCAAACATTCTGCTACGTATTTAGCAACATCGGCTTTCATACCCGGCCACCAAAAATGTTTCTTGAGATCCTTGTACATCTTCCCCATTCCAGGATGTATTGAGTATCTGGTTTTATGAGCTTCTCTAAGTACCATTTCTCTCATATCTCCAAATTTTGGTACCCAAATCCTTTCAGCCCTATACCGGGTTCCGTCTTCCCGAATATTAAGATGCTTCTCCGATCCTTTGGGCATTTCATCCTTTAAATTTCCCTCTTTAAAACTCCTTGTTGCGCCTCCTTTATTTGAGTAGTAAGGTTATTGTGAATCATTATATTCATACATTTTACTCGAATGGGTTCTCTGTCCTTCCTGCTCAAGGCGTCGGCTACCACATTTGCCTTCCCCGGGTGGTAACGAATCTCAAAGTCGTAATCATTCAACAATTCAATCCACCTATGCTGCCTCATATTCAGTTGTTTCTGATTAAATATGTGTTGAAGACTTTTGTGGTCGGTATATATAATACTTTTGACCCCATATATGAAATGTCCCGTTCTTATTGATTAAAAACGTTCCATATTAATTGATTTCGTTGCGAGTTTTTGACCTCTATATGAGACGTTTTTCAAAGACTGCATTCATTTTAAAACAAACCATAACCTTTATTTCATCAATAAAGGTTTAAAAAGCTTTACGTAGATTATCAAATAATGATAATCTAAAATATCCTGTTTACACACGACCATTACATAATGGTTTACAATACAAATATGTTACAACAAAATAAGTTTCTTGAATGCAGTTTTTACACAATATCATACAAGCATGGACTCCAAATCTCGTCCTTATTTAAGTATGCGACAGCGGAAGCTCTTAATAATCACCTGAGAATAAACATGCTTAAAATGTCAACAAAAATGTTGGTGAGTTATAGGTTTAACCTATATATATATCAAATCATAATAATAGACCACAAGATTTTATATTTCAATACACATCCCATACATAGAGATAAAAATCATTCATATGGTGAACACCTGGTAACAGACATTAACAAGATGCATATATAAGAATATCCCCATCATTCCGGGACACCCTTCGGATATGATATAAATTTCGAAGTACTAAAGCATCCGGTACTTTGGATGGGGTTTGTTAGGCCCAATAGATCTATCTTTAGGATTCGCGTCAATTAGGGTGTCTGTTCCCTAATTCTTAGATTACCAGACTTAATAAAAAGGGGCATATTCGATTTCGATAATTCAACCATAGAATGTAGTTTCACGTACTTGTGTCTATTTTGTAAATCATTTATAAAACCTGCATGTATTCTCATCCCAAAAATATTAGATTTTAAAAGTGGGACTATAACTCACTTTCACAGATTTTTACTTTGTCGGGAAGTAAGACTTGGCCACTGGTTGATTCACGAACCTATAACAATATATACATATATATCAAAGTATGTTCAAAATATATTTACAACACTTTTAATATATTTTGATGTTTTAAGTTTATTAAGTCAGCTGTCCTCGTTAGTAACGTACAACTAGTTGTCCACAGTTAGATGTACAGAAATAAATCGATAAATATTATCTTGAATCAATCCACGACCCAGTGTATACGTATCTCAGTATTGATCACAACTCAAACTATATATATTTTGGAATCAACCTCAACCCTGTATAGCTAACTCCAACATTCACATATAGAGTGTCTATGGTTGTTCCGAAATATATATAGATGTGTCGACATGATAGGTCGAAACATTGTTTACGTGTCTATGGTATCTCAAGATTACATAATATACAATACAAGTTGATTAAGTTATGGTTGGAATAGATTTGTTACCAATTTTCACGTAGCTAAAATGAGAAAAATTATCCAATCTTGTTTTACCCATAACTTCTTCATTTTTAAATCCGTTTTGAGTGAATCAAATTGCTATGGTTTCATATTGAACTCTATTTTATGAATCTAAACAGAAAAAGTATAGGTTTATAGTCGGAAAAATAAGTTACAAGTCGTTTTTGTAAAGGTAGTCATTTCAGTCGAAAGAAACGACGTCTAGATGACCATTTTAGAAAACATACTTCCACTTTGAGTTTAACCATAATTTTTGGATATAGTTTCATGTTCATAATAAAAATCATTTTCTCAGAATAACAACTTTTAAATCAAAGTTTATCATAGTTTTTAATTAACTAACCCAAAACAGCCCGCGGTGTTACTACGACGGCGTAAATCCGGTTTTACGATGTTTTTCGTGTTTCCAGGTTTTAAATCATTAAGTTAGCATATCATATAGATATAGAACATGTGTTTAGTTGATTTTAAAAGTCAAGTTAGAAGGATTAACTTTTGTTTGCGAACAAGTTTAGAATTAACTAAACTATGTTCTAGTGATTACAAGTTTAAACCTTCGAATAAGATAGCTTTATATGTATGAATCGAATGATGTTATGAACATCATTACTACCTTAAGTTCCTTGGATAAACCTACTGGAAAAGAGAAAAATGGATCTAGCTTCAACGGATCCTTGGATGGCTCGAAGTTCTTGAAGCAGAATCATGACACGAACACAAGTTCAAGTAAGATCATCACTTGAAATAAGATTGTTATAGTTATAGAAATTGAACCAAAGTTTGAATATGATTATTACCTTGTATTAGAATGATAACCTACTGTAATAAACAAAGATTTCTTGAGGTTGGATGATCACCTTACAAGATTGGAAGTGAGCTAGCAAACTTGAAAGTATTCTTGATTTTATGTAACCAGAACTTGTAGAATTTATGAAGAACACTTAG
This sequence comes from Rutidosis leptorrhynchoides, assembly GCF_046630445.1. Taxonomy (NCBI): domain Eukaryota; kingdom Viridiplantae; phylum Streptophyta; class Magnoliopsida; order Asterales; family Asteraceae; genus Rutidosis; species Rutidosis leptorrhynchoides. The sequence continues at coordinate 439,216,205 of NC_092337.1, read as the reverse complement.
AACTTGAAGATAGAACTTGAGAGAGATCAATTAGATGAAGAAAATTGAAGAATGAAAGTGTTTTTAGGTGTTTTTGGTCGTTGGTGTATGGATTAGATATAAAGGATATGTAATTTTGTTTTCATGTAAATAAGTCATGAATGATTACTCATATTTTTGTAATTTTATGAGATATTTCATGCTAGTTGCCAAATGATGGTTCCCACATGTGTTAGGTGACTCACATGGGCTGCTAAGAGCTGATAATTGGAGTGTATATACTAATAGTACATACATCTAAAAGCTGTGTATTGTACGAGTACGAATACGGGTGCATACGAGTAGAATTGTTGATGAAACTGAACGAGGATGTAATTGTAAGCATTTTTGTTAAGTATAAGTATTTTGATAAGTGTATTGAAGTCTTTCAAAAGTGTATAAATACATATTAAAACACTACATGTATATACATTTTAACTGAGTCGTTAAGTCATCGTTAGTCGTTACATGTAAGTGTTGTTTTGAAACCTTTAGGTTAACGATCTTGTTAAATGTTGTTAACCCAATGTTTATAATATCAAATGAGATTTTAAATTATTATATTATCATGATATTATCATGTATGAATATCTCTTAATATGATATATATACATTAAATGTCTTTACAACGATAATCGTTACATATATGTCTCGTTTAAAAATCATTAAGTTAGTAGTCTTGTTTTTACATGTGTAGTTCATTGTTAATATACTTAATGATATGTTTACTTATCATAGTATCATGTTAACTATATATATATATATCCATATATATGTCATCATATAGTTTTTACAAGTTTTAACGTTCGTGAATCACCGGTCAACTTGGGTGGTCAATTGTCTATATGAAACATATTTCAATTAATCAAGTCTTAACAAGTTTGATTGCTTAACATGTTGGAAACATTTAATCATGTAAATATCAATCTCAATTAATATATATAAACATGGAAAAGTTCGGGTCACTACAATATAAGTAGTGCCTCCAAGTCTTTAATGCAAAAACAACCGCGCCTAATTTCAAATCATGCGTCGTATAATTTTGTTCGTGAATCTTCAATTGTCTAGACGCATAAGCAATCACCTTCGTTCGTTACATTAATACACAACCGAGACCTTGCTTTAATGCGTCACAATAAATCACAAAATCATCATTCCCTTCAGGCAATGACAATATAGGTGCCGTAGTTAGCTTTTTCTTCAATAACTGAAATGCTTTCTCTTGTTCATCCTTCCATTCAAATTTCTTCCCTTTATGCGTTAATGCAGTTAAGGGTTTGCTATTCTGGAAAAGTCTTGGATGAACCTTCTGTAGTAACCACCTGGTCCTAAAAACTGGCGTATGTGTTTCGGAGTTTTCGGGGTTTCCACTTTTCAACAGTTTCTATCTTTGCCGGATCCACCTTAATACCTTCTTTGTTCACTATGTGACCGAGGAATTGAACTTCTTCCAACCAAAATGCACATTTTGAAAACTCAACGCACAATTCTTCCTTCCTCAATACTTCTAACACCTTTCTGAAATGTTCACCGTGTTCTTGGTCATTCTTTGAGTAAATAAGTATGTCATCAATGAAAACAATGACAAACTTGTCAAGGTATGGTCCACACACTCGGTTCATAAGGTCCATGAACACAGCTGGTGCATTAGTTAAACCAAACGGCATGACCATAAACTCATAATGACCGTAACGTGTTCTGAAAGCAGTCTTTGGAATATCATCTTCTTTCACCCGCATTTGATGATACCCTGAACGTAAGTCAATCTTTGAATAAACAGACGAGCCTTGTAGTTGATCAAATAAGTCATCGATTCTCGGTAGTGGGTAGCGGTTCTTGATGGTAAGTTTGTTCAACTCTCGGTAGTCGATACACAACCTGAATGTACCATCTTTCTTCTTGACAAACAAAACAGGAGCTCCCCACGGTGATGTGCTTGGTCGAATGAAACCACGCTCTAAAAGTTCTTGTAATTGGCTTTGCAGTTCTTTCATCTCACTGGGTGCGAGTCTGTAAGGAGCACGAGCTATTGGTGCAGCTCCTGGTACAAGATCTATTTGAAATTCAACGGATCGATGTGGGGGTAATCTCGGTAATTCTTTCGAAAATACATCGGGAAATTCTTTTACGACGGGAACATCATTGATGCTCTTTTCTTCAGTTTGTACTTTCTCGACGTGTGCTAGAACAGCATAGCAACCTTTTCTTATTAGTTTTTGTGCCTTCAAATTACTAATAAGATGTAGCTTCGTGTTGCCCTTTTCTCTGTACACCATTAAGGGTTCTCCTTCTTCTCGTACAATGCGAATTGCATTTTTATAACATACGATCTCTGCTTTCACCTTCTTCAGCCAGTCCATGCCAACTATTACATCAAAACTCCCTAACTCTACTGGTATCAAATCAATCTTAAATATTTCGCTACCCAGTTTAATTTCTCGATTCCGGCATATATTATCTGCTGAAATTAATTTACCGTTTGCTAATTCGAGTAAATATTTACTATCCAATGGCGTCAATGGACAACTTAATTTAGCACAAAAATCTCTACTCATATAGCTTCTATCCGCACCCGAATCAAATAAAACGTAAGCAGATTTATTGTCAATAAGAAACGTACCCGTAACAAGCTCCGGGTCTTCCTGTGCCTCTGCCGCATTAATATTGAAAACTCTTCCGCGGCCTTGTCCATTCGTGTTCTCCTGGTTCGGGCAATTTCTAATAATGTGGCCCAGTTTTCCACATTTATAACAAACTACATTGGCATAACTTGCTCTGACACTACTTGCTCTGCCATTACTCGTTCCGACACCATTTGTTCCTTTCGTTCTATTAACCCCTAGTCCGTAGACCTCACACTTCGCCGCGCTATGACCATTTCTTTTACACTTGTTGCAAAATTTGGTGCAGAACCCCGAGTGATACTTTTCACACCTTTGGCATAGCTGCTTCTGATTGTTGTTGTTATTGCGATTGTTATTGTTGTTGGGATGATTATTGTAGTTGCTGTTGTTGTTGTTGTTGTTGTTGTTGTTGTTGTTGTTGTTGTTGTTGTTGTTGTTGTTGTTGTTGTTGTTGTTGTTGTTGTTGTTGTTGTTGTTGTTGTTGTTGTTGTTGTTGTTGTTGTTGTTGTTGTTGTTGTTGTTGTTGTTGTTGTTGTTGTTGTTGTTGGGCCGTTTGTTGTAGTTGCGATTGATGTTGCGATTGTTGGAATAATTGTTGCGATTATTATTGTAATTGCTGTTGTTGTTGTATTGGTGATTCTTATAACCGTTTTCCTCCCACTTTCTTTTGACTTACTTTACATTGGCCTCTTCAGCAGTCTGTTCTTTAATTCTTTCTTCAATCTGGTTCACTAGTTTGTGAGCCATTCTATATGCCTGTTGTATGGAGGCGGGCTCGTGTGAACTTATATCTTCTTGGATTCTTTCCGGTAATCCTTTCACAAACGCGTCGATCTTCTCTTCCTCATCTTCGAACGCTCCCGGACACAATAGGCATAATTCTGTGAATCATCTTTCGTACATGGTAATATCAAATCCTTGGGTTCGTAACCCTCTAAGTTCTGTCTTGAGCTTATTGACCTCGGTTCTGGGACGGTACTTCTCGTTCATCAAGTGCTTGAATGCTGACCACGGTAGTGCGTACGCATCATCTTGTCCCACTTGCTCTAGATAGGTATTCCACCATATTAACGCAGAACCTGTGAAGGTATGCGTAGCGTACTTCACTTTGTCCTCTTCAGTACACTTACTTATGGCAAACACCGATTCGACCTTCTCGGTCCACCGTTTCAATCCGATCGGTCCTTCGGTTCCATCAAATTCCAAAGGTTTGCAGGCAGTGAATTCTTTGTAGGTGCATCCTACACGATTTCCTGTACTGCTAGATCCAAGTTTATTGTTGGTATGTAGCGCAGCCTGTACTGCGGCTATGTTTGAAGCTAGAAAAGTACGGAATTCCTCTTCATTCATATTCACGGTGTGTCGAGTAGTCGGTGCCATTTCCTTCAAAATAGTCAAATGGAACAAGTTAATCATACAGAATATTAAGAGTAGTTAATAGTATTTCGTAGCATAATATGAACTCATTTATAAAAGCTTTTTCTTCATATTAGCGTTTTATAAGTTTAAATTCGGGTAGTACCTACCCGTTAAGTTCATACTTAGTAGCTAATATACAATTCAACTACTACAATTCTATATGAAAAACTGATTATAATAATATTTCGCGTTCAAACTTTTATACAATATTTTACAAACTTACAATACCGCTTATTTTACATAAAGCATGAAATATAGCACACAATAACTTTGATACAAGATAGTTGTGAAGATAATTCTAGTTAATAAATAAGGCTTTCAGCAAAGGCAACAAAGACACGTAATTAATACGTCCAGAAACAAGTCATGCATTCTGGTTTTACTAGGACTACTTCCCATCCTTGGTCTTGTGGAACATAACTGTTATGGCCGTTGATAAGACAGCGTGTTGTAACGTCGTCAAAGGGACGAGGGTTACGTAATGAACAACAGTCTCGTAATAACCTAAAAACCTCATTTCTTACCCTAATTACGGACTCCATCACTTGTGGGAACGTTTTGTTTAATAGCTGTAGCCCGATGTTCTTTTTCTCACTTTGGTGAGAAGTGAACATTACTAACCCGTAAGCATAGCATGCTTCTTTATGTTGCATGTTAGCCGCTTTTTCTAAATCATGAAGTCCTATATTCGGATACATTGAGTCAAAATAATTTCTTAACCCGTTGCGTAAAATAGCATTTGGGTTCCCCGCAATATATGCGTCAAAGTAAACACATCGTAACTTATGGGTTTCCCAATGTGATATCCCCCATCTTTCAAACGAAAGTCTCTTATAAACCAAGACATTCTTGAAACGTTCTTCGAATGTCTTACAAACTGATTTCGCCGTAAATAGTTGTGCCGAAGAATTCTGACCGACTCTAGACAAGATTTCATCAATCATGTCTCCGGGTAGGTCTCTTAAAATATTGGGTTGTCTATCCATTTTGTGTTTTTATACTGTAAAATACACAAGAGTTAGATTCATAAAAAAAATACTTATTAATACAAGCAATTTTTACATATATCATAAAGCATAAGCACACTATATTACATATATTACACCACACGAATACACCTATCTTATTCTGACTCGCTCATTTCTTCTTCTTCGGTTTTGGTTCGTTTTGCCAAGTTTCTAGGGATATATGATGTTCCCCTAATACGAGCTGTCGTTTTCCACAACGGTTTAGAAAAACCTGGTGGTTTAGAGGTTCCCGAGTCATTGTTACAACTTAAGGGCTTCGGGGGTTGACGATACATACAAAGTTCATCGGGGTTGGAATTAGATTTCTCTATTTTTATGCCCTTTCCCTTATTATTTTCTTTTTCCTTTTTAAATTCATTTGGAGTAATTTCTATAACATCATCGGAATTCTCGTCGGAATCCGATTCATCGGAGAATTGGTAATTCTCCCAATATTATGCTTCCTTGGCGGAAACACCATTGACCATAATTAACCTTGGTCGGTTGGTTGAGGATTTTATTTTACTTAACCATTTTATTATTTCCCCCACCGGTTCTATTTCCTCCTCCGGTTCCTCCTCTTCCGGTTCTGATTCTTCTTCCGGTTCTGATTCTTCTTCCGGTTCTTCTTCGGGAACTTGTGAATCAGTCCAATATATATTCGACTCTTCATTATTATTAGGTGAGTCAATGGGATTTGTGCTAGAGGTAGACATCTATCACACAATATCAAACATGTTAAGAGATTAATATATCACATAATATATACATGTTAATAATATATAGTTTCCAACAAAAATGTTAAGCAATCATTTTTAAAGAAAATACGGTCGAAGTCCAGACTCACTAATGCATCCTAACAAACTCGATAAGACACACTCATGCAAATTTCTGGTTCTCTAAGACCAACGCTCGGATACCAACTGAAATGTCCCGTTCTTATTGATTAAAAACGTTCCATATTAATTGATTTCGTTGCGAGGTTTTGACCTCTATATGAGACGTTTTTCAAAGACTGCATTCATTTTTAAAACAAACCATAACCTTTATTTCATAAATAAAGGTTTAAAAAGCTTTACGTAGATTATCAAATAATGATAATCTAAAATATCCTGTTTACACACAACCAATGCATAATGGTTTACAATACAAATATGTTACATCGAAATCAGTTTCTTGAATGCAGTTTTTACACAATATCATACAAACATGGACTCCAAATCTTGTCCTTATTTTAGTATGCAACAGCGGAAGCTCTTAGTATTCACCTGAGAATAAACATGCTTTAAACGTCAACAAAAATGTTAGTGAGTTATAGGTTTAACCTATATATATCAAATCGTAACAATAGACCACAAGATTTCATATTTCAATACACATCCCATACATAGAGATAAAAATCATTCATATGGTGAACACCTGGTAACCGACATTAACAAGATGCATATATAAGAATATCCCCATCATTCCGGGACACCCTTCGGATATGATATAAATTTCGAAGTACTAAAGCATCCGGTACTTTGGATGGGGTTTGTTAGGCCCAATAGATCTATCTTTAGGATTCGCGTCAATTAGGGTGTCTGTTCCCTAATTCTTAGATTACCAGACTTAATAAAAAGGGGCATATTCGATTTCGATAATTCAACCATAGAATGTAGTTTCATGTACTTGTGTCTATTTTGTAAATCATTTATAAAACCTGCATGTATTCTCATCCCAAAAATATTAGATTTTAAAAGTGGGACTATAACTCACTTTCACAGATTTTTACTTCGTTCAGGAAGTAAGACTTGGCCACTGGTTGATTCACGAACCTATAACAATATATACATATATATCAAAGTATGTTCAAAATATATTTACAACACTTTTAATATATTTTGATGTTTTAAGTTTATTAAGTCAGCTGTCCTCGTTAGTAACGTACAGCTAGTTGTCCACAGTTAGATGTACAGAAATAAATCAATAAATATTATCTTGAATCAATCCACGACCCAGTGTATACGTATCTCAGTATTGATCACAACTTTAACTATATATATTTTGGAATCAACCTCAACCCTGTATAGCTAACTCCAACATTCACATATAGAGTGTCTATGGTTGTTCCGAAATATATATAGATGTGTCGACATGGTAGGTCAAAACATTGTATACGTGTCTATGGTATCTCAAGATTACATAATATACAATACAAGTTGATTAAGTTATGGTTGGAATAGATTTGTTACCAATTTTCACGTAGCTAAAATGAAAAAAATTATCCAATCTTGTTTTACCCATAACTTCTTCATTTTAAATCCGTTTTGAGTGAATCAAATTGCTATGGTTTCATATTAAACTCTATTTTATGAATCTAAACAGAAAAAGTATAGGTTTATGGTCAGAAAAATAAGTTACAAGTCATTTTTGTAAAGGTAGTCATTTCAGTCGAAAGAACGACGTCTAGATGACCATTTTAGAAAACATACTTCCACTTTGAGTTTAACCATAATTTTTGGATATAGTTTCATGTTCATAATAAAAATTATTTTCCCAGAATAACAACTTTTAAATCAAAGTTTATCATAGTTTTTAATTAACTAACCCAAAACAGCCCGCGGTGTTACTACGACGGCGTAAATCCGATTTTACGGTGTTTTTCGTGTTTCCAGGTTTTAAATCATTAAGTTAGCATATCATATAGATATAGAACATGTGTTTAGTTGATTTTAAAAGTTAATTTAGAAGGATTAACTTTTATTTGCGAACAAGTTTAGAATTAACTAAACTATGTTCTAGTGATTACAAGTTTAAACCTTCGAATAAGTTTAAACCTTAGAATTAACTAAACTATGTATGAATCGAATGATGTTATGAACATCATTACTACCTCAAGTTCCTTGGATAAACCTGCTGGAAATGAGAAAAATGGATCTATCTTCAAATGATCCTTGGATGGCTTGAAAGTTCTTGAAGCAGAATCATGACACGAAAACAATTTCAAGTAAGATTTCCACTCGAAATAAGATTGTTATAGTTATAGAAATTGAATTAAAGTTTGAATATGATTATTACCTTGTATTAGAAAGATAACCTACTGTAAGTAACAATGGTTTCTTGATCTTGGATGATTACTTGGAATGGATTTAGAAAACTTGGAAGTAAACTTGCAATCTTGGAAGTATTCTTGATTTTATGAAACTAGAACTTTTGGAATTTATGAAGAACACATAGAACTTGAAGATAGAACTTGAGAGAGATTAATTATATGAAGAAAATTGAAGAATGAAAGTGTTTGTAGGTGTTTTTGGTCGTTGGTGTATGGATTAGATATAAAGGATATGTAATTTTGTTTTCATGTAAATAAGTCATGAATGATTACTCATATTTTTGTAATTTTATGAGATATTTCATGCTAGTTGCCAAATGATGGTTCCCACATGTGTTAGGTGACTCACATGGGCTGCTAAGAGCTGATCATTGGAGTGCATATACCAATAGTACATACATCTAAATGCTGTGTATTGTACGAGTACGAATACGGGTGCATACGAGTAGAATTGTTGATGAAACTGAACGAGGATGTAATTGTAAGCATTTTTGTTAAGTAGAAGTATTTTGATAAGTGTCTTGAAGTCTTTCAAAAGTGTATGAATACATATTAAAACACTACATGTATATACATTTTAACTGAGTCGTTAAGTCATCGTTAGTCGTTACATGTAAATGTTGTTTTGAAACCTTTAGGTTAACGATCTTGTTGAATGTTGTTAACCCATTATTTATTATAACAAATGAGATGTTAAATTGTTATATTATCATGATATTATGATATATAATATATCTTAGTATGATATATATACAGTTAAATGTCGTTACAACGATAATCATTACATATATGTCTCGTTTCGAAATCATTAAGTTAGTAGTCTTATTTTTACATATGTATTTCATTGTTAATACACTTAATAATATATTTACTTAACATTTAACATAATTAACCAAGTGTATCAATATTTTAATATGATTCATATGTACCTAGTAAGACGTTGTTATAACGATAATCGTTATATATATCGTTTTCGAGTTTCTTAAATTAATAGTCTCATTTTTATGTATATAACTCATTGTTAAAATACCTAATGAGATACATACTTATAATAAAATCATTTTAACTATATATATAACCATATATATGTCATCGTATAGTTTTTACAAGTTTTAACGTTCGTGAATCACCGGTCAACTTGGGTGGTCAATTGTCTATATGAAACCTATTTCAATTAATCAAGTCTTAACAAGTTTGATTGCTTAACATGTTGGAAACACTTAATCATGTAAATAACAATTTCATTTAATATATATATAAATATAAACATGGAAAAGTTCGGGTCACTACATTATGGTCGTTGATAAGACAGCGTGTTGTAACGTCGTCAAAGGGACGAGGGTTACGTAATGTCCAACAGTCCTGTAACAATCTCAAAACCTCATTTCTTACCCCAATTACCGACTCCGTCACTTGTGGGAACGTTTTGTTTAATAGTTGTAGCCCGATGTTCTTGTTCTCACTTTGGTGAGAAGCGAACATTACTAACCCGTAAGCATAACATGCTTCTTTATGTTGCATGTTAGCCGCTTTTTCTAAATCACGAAGTCCTATATTAGGATATATTGAGTCAAAATAATTTCTTAACCCGTTGCGTAAAATAGCATTTGGGTTCCCCGCAATATATGCGTCAAAGTGAACACATCGTAACTTATGGACTTCCCAATGTGATATCCCCCATCTTTCGAACAAAAGCCTTTTATAAATCAAGGCATTCTTGGAACGTTCTTCGAATGTCCTACAAACTGATCTCGCCTTAAATAGTTGTGCCGAGGAATTCTGACCGACTCTAGACAAGATTTCATCAATCATGTCTCTGGGTAGGTCTCTTAAAATATTGGGTTGTCTATCCATTTTGTGTTTTTATACTATAAAATAGACAAGAGTTAGATTCATAAAAAGAAATACTTATTAATACAAGCAATTTTTACATATATCCTAAAGCATAAGCACACTATATTACATATATTACACCACACGAATACAACTATCTTATTCCGACTCGCTCATTTCTTCTTCTTCGGTTTTGGTTCGTTTTGCCAAGTTTCTAGGGATATATGATGTTCCCCTAATACGAGTCTTCGTTTTCCACATTGGTTTAGAAAAACCTGGTGGTTTAGAGGTTCCCGGGTTATTGTCACAACTTAAGAAATACGGGTGTTCACGATACATATAAAGTTCATCGGGTTTGGAATCAAATTTCTCTATTTTTATGCCCTTTCCCTTATTGTTCTCTTTTGCCTTATTAAATTATGTTGGGGTAATTTATATAACATCATCAGAATCCTTGTCGGGATCCGATTCATCGGAGAATTGGTAATCCTCCCAATACTTTGCTTCCTTGGCGGAAACACCATTGACCATAATTAACTTTGGTCGGTTGGTTGAGGATTTTCTTCTACTTAACCGTTTTATTATTTCCCCCACTAGTTCTATTTCTTCTTTCGGTTCCGATTCTTCTTCCGGTTCCGACTCTTCTTCCGGTTCCTCTTCGGGAACTTGTGAATCAGTCCACGAATCATTCCAATTTACATTTGACTCTTCATTATTATTAGGTGAGTCAATGGGACTTATTCTAGAGGTAGACATCTATCACATAATATCAAACACGTTAAGAGATTAATATATCACATAACATTCACATGTTAAAAATATATAGTTTTCAACAAAATTTGTTAAGCAATCATTTTTCAAGTAAACACGGTCGAAGTCCAGACTCACTACTGCATCCTAACAAACTCGATAAGACACACTAATGCAAAATTTTGGTTCTCTAAGACCAACACTCGGATACCAACTGAAATGTCCCGTTCATATTGATTATAAACGTTCCATATTAATTGATTTCGTTGCGAGGTTTTGACCTCTATATGAGACGTTTTTCAAAGACTGCATTCATTTTTAAAACAACCATAACCTTTATTTTATCAATAAAGGTTTCAAAAGCATTACATAGATTATCAAATAATGATAATCTAAAATATACTGTTTACACACGACCATTACATAATGGTTTACAATAGAAATATATTACATCGACATATGTTTCTTGAATGCAGTTTTTACATAATATCATACAAACATGGACTCCAAATCTTGTCCTTATTTTAGTATGCAATAGCGGAAGCTCTTAATATTCACCTGAGAATAAACATGCTTTAAACGTCAACAAAAATGTTGGTGAGTTATAGGTTTAACCTATATATATCAAATCGTAACAATAGACCACAAGATTTTATATTTCAATATACATCCCATACATAGAGATAAAAATCATTCATATGGTGAACATCTGGTAACCGACATTAACAAGATGCATATATAAGAATATCCCCATCATTCCGGGACACCCTTCGGATATGATATAAATTTCGAAGTACCAAAGCATCCGGTACTTTGGATGGGGTTTGTTAGGCCCAATAGATCTATCTTTAGGATTCGCGTCAATTAGGGTGTCTGTTCCCTAATTCTTAGATTACTAGACTTAATAAAAAGGGGCATATTCGATTTCGATAATTCAACCATAGAATGTAGTTTCACGTACTTGTGTCTATTTTGTAAATTATTTATAAAACCTGCATGTATTCTCATCCCAAAAATATTAGATTTTAAAAGTGGGACTATAACTCACTTTCACAGATTTTTACTTCGTCGAGAAGTAAGACTTGGCCACTGGTCGATTCACGAACCTATAACAAATATGTACATATATATCAAAGTATGTTCAAAATATATTTACAACACTTTTAATACATTTTGATGTTTTAAGTTTATTAAGTCAGCTGTCCTCGTTAGTAACCTACAACTAGTTGTCCACAGTTAGATGTACAGAAATAAATCGATATATATTATCTTGAATCAATCCACGACCCAGTGTATACATATCTCAGTATTGATCACAACTCAAACTATATATATTTTGGAATCAAGCTCAACCCTGTATAGCTAACTCCAACATTCACATATAGAGTGTCTATGGTTGTTCCGAAATATATATAGATGTGTCGACATGATAGGTCAAAACATTGTATACGTGTCTATGGTATCTCAAGATTACATAATATACAATACAAGTTGATTAAGTTATGGTTGGAATAGATTTGTTACCAATTTTCACGTAGCTAAAATGAGTAGTTTTTACCAATTTGGTTTTGCTCTCCATTTCTTCGTTTCTAATCCGATTTGAATGATTTAAGCGGCCACGGTTTCGTATTGAACTTGAATTTATGAAACTAAACAGAAAAGGTATAGGTTTATAGTTGGAAATACAAGTTACAAGTCATTTTTGAAAGAGGTAGTCATTTCCGTCGAAAGAACGACATCTTGATGACTGTTTTGAAAAACATACTTTCACTTTGAGTTTAACCATGATTTTTGGATATGGTTTCATGTTCATAAGAAAAATCATTTTCCCAGAAGTATAGCTTTTAAATCAAAGTTTTTCATAGTTTTTAATTATCCAAACCAAAACAGCCCCCGGTTGTAACTACGACGGCGTAAATCCGGTTTTATGGTGTTTATCGTGTTTCCAGGTTTTAAATCATTAAGTTAGCATATCATATAGATATAGATCATGTGTATAGTTGATTTTAAAAGTGTAGTTAGAAGGATTAACTTTATTTGCGAATAAGTTTAGAATTAACTAAATTATGTTCTAGTGATTACTAGTTTACCACTTCGAATATGATAGCTTTTTATGTATGAATCAAATGATGTTATGAATATCATTACTACCTTAAGTTCCTTGGATTAACCTACTGAAAAAGAAAAAAATGGATCTAGCTTCAACGGATCCTTGGATGGCTCGAAGTTCTTGAAGCAGAATCATGACACGAAAACAAGTTCAAGTAAGATCATCACTTAAAATAAGATTGTTATAGTTATAGAAATTGAATTAAAGTTTGAATATGAGTATTACCTTGTATTAGAAAGATATCTTACTATAAATAAGAAAGATTTCTTGAGGTTGGATGATCACTCTACAAGATTGGAAGTAAGCTAGCAAACTTGAAAGTATTCTTGATTTTATGAAACTAGAACTTGTAGAATTTATGAAGAACACTTAGAACTTGAAGATAGAACTTGAGAGAGATCAATTAGATGAAGAAAATTGAAGAATGAAAGTGTTTTTAGGTGTTTTTGGTCGTTGGTGTATGGATTAGATATAAAGGATATGTAATTTTGTTTTCATGTAAATAAGTCATGAATGATTACTCATATTTTTGTAATTTTATGAGATATTTCATGCTAGTTTCCAAATGATGGTTCCCACATGTGTTAGGTGACTCACATGGGCTGCTAAGAGCTAATCATTGGAGTGTATATACCAATAGTACATACATCTAAAAGCTGTGTATTGTACGAGTACGAATACGGGTGCATACGAGTAGAATTGTTGATAAAACTGAACGAGGATGTAATTGTAAGCATTTTTGTTAAGTAGAAGTATTTTTATAAGTGTCTTGAAGTCTTTCAAAAGTGTATGAATACATATTAAAACACTACATGTATATACATTTTAACTGAGTCGTTAAGTCATCGTTAGTCGTTACATGTAAGTGTTGTTTTGAGACCTTTAGGTTAACGATATTGTTAAATGTTGTTAATCCAAAGTTTATAATATCAAATGAGATTTTAAATTATTATATTATCATGATATTATGATATATTAATATATCTTAATATGCTATATACATTTAAATGTCGTTACAACGATAATCGTTACATATATGTCTCGTTTCGAAATCCTTAAGTTAGTACTCTTGTTTTTACTTATGTAGTTCATTGTTAATACACTTAATGATATATTTAATTATCATATTATCATGTTATATATAATATAACAATGATTTAATATGCTTCATATATATTTAGTAAGACGTGGTTATAACGATAATCGTTATATGTATCGTTTCGAGTTTCATACGTCAATAGTCTCCTTTTTAAGTATATAACTTATTGTTACTATTTTTAATGAGATACTTGATGATCATTATATCATGTTAAACATATATATTTATTCATTTATGTATCATCATGTCATATACAACTTATAGCGTTCGTGAATCATTGGTCAAACTGGGTAATCAGACGTTTACAAAATTTCCGTTTCAATTAACCAAGTCTTAACAAGTTTGATTGCTTAACATGTTGGAAACATTTAATCATATAAATATAGTTTTCATTAAACATATAATCATAGAAAGGTGCGGAAAAGTTCGGGTCACTACACCATCTCTCCAATTTCAAATTCTATATCTTTTCTTTTAATGTCGGCGTAGCTCTTTTGTCGACTTTGGGCGGTTTTCAATCGTTGTTGAATTTGGATGATCTTCTCGGTAGTTTCTTATATTATCTCCGGACCCGTAATCTGTCTATCCCTCACTTCATTCCAACAAATTGAAGACCTGCACTTTCTACCATAAAGTGCTTCAAATGGCGCCATCTCAATGCTTGAATGGTAGCTGTTGTTGTAGGAAAATTCTGCTAACGGTAGATGTCGATCCCAACTGTTTCTAAAATCAATAACACATGCTCGTAGCATGTTTTCAAGCATTTGTATTATCCTTTCGCTCTGCCCATCAGTTTGTGGATGATAGGTAGTACTCATGTCTAGACGAGTTCCTAATGCTTGCTGTAATGTCTGCCAGAATCTTGAAATAAATCTGCCATCCCTATCAGAGATAATAGAGATTGGTATTCCATGTCTGGAGACGAATTCCTTCAAATACAGTTGTGCTAACTTCTCCATCTTGTCATCTTCTCTTATTGGCAGGAAATGTGCTGATTTGGTGAGACGATCAACTATTACCCAAATAGTATCAAAACCACTTGCAGTCCTTGGCAATTTAGTGATGAAATCTATGGTGATGTTTTCCCATTTCCATTTCGGGATTTCGGGTTGTTGAAGTAGACCTGATGGTTTCTGATGCTCAGCTTTGACCTTAGAACACGTCAAACATTCTCCTACGTATTTAGCAACATCGGCTTTCATACCCGGCCACCAAAAATGTTTCTTGAGATTCTTGTACATCATCCCCGTTCCAGGATGTATTGAGTATCTGGTTTTATAAGCTTCTCTAAGTACCATTTCTCTCATATCTCCAAATTTTGGTACCCAAATCCTTTCAGCCCTATACCGGGTTCCGTCTTCCTAAGATGCTTCTCCGATCCTTTGGGTATTTCATCCTTTAAATTTCCCTCTTTTAAAACTCCTTGTTGCGCCTCCTTTATTTGAGTAGTAAGGTTATTGTGAATCATTATATTCATAGATTTTACTCGAATGGGTTCTCTGTCCTTCCTACTCAAGGCGTCGGCTACCACATTTGCCTTCCCCGGGTGGTAACGAATCTCAAAGTCGTAATCATTCAACAATTCAATCCACCTACGCTGCCTCATATTCAGTTGTTTCTGATTAAATATGTGTTGAAGACTTTTGTGGTCGGTATATATAATACTTTTGACCCCATATAAGTAGTGCCTCCAAGTCTTTAATGCAAAAACAACCGCGCTTAATTCCAAATCATGCGTTGTATATAATTGTTCGTGAATCTTCAATTGTCTAGACGCATAAGCAATTACTTTCGTTTGTTGCATTAATACACAACCGAGACCTTGCTTTGAGGCATCACAATATATCACAAAATCATCATTCCCTTCAGGTAATGACAATATAGGTGCCGTAGTTAACTTTTTCTTTGACAATTGAAACGCTTTCTCTTGTTCATCTTTCCATTCAAATTTCTTCCCTTTATGCATTAATGTAGTCAAGGGTTTTGATATTCTGGAAAAGTCTTGGATGAACCTTCTGTAGTAACCCGCTAGTCCTAAAAACTGGCGTATGTGTTTCGGAGTTTTTGGGGTTTCCCACTTTTCAACTGTTTCGATCTTTGCTGGATCCACCTGAATACCTTCTTTGTTCACTATGTGACCGAGAAATTGAACTTCTTCCAACCAAAATGCACACTTTGAAAACTTAGCGTACAGTTTTTCTTTTCTCAGCAACTCTAGCACTTTTCTCAAATGTTCTTCGTGCTTTTGATCATTCTTCGAGTAAATAAGTATGTCATCGATGAAAACAATGACAAACTTGTCAAGATATGGCCCACACACTCGGTTCATGAGGTCTATAAACATAGCTGGTGCGTTAGTCAATCCAAACGGCATAACCATAAACTCGTAATGACCGTAACGCGTCCTAAAAGAAGTCTTTGGAATATCATCCTCCTTCACCCGCATTTGATGATATCCAGAACGTAAATCGATCTTCGAATAAACAGACGAGCCTTGTAGTTGATCAAATAAGTCGTCAATTATCGGTATTGGGTAGTGGTTCTTGGTGGTAAGTTTGTTCAACTCTCGGTAGTCGATACACAACCTAAATGTACCATCTTTCTTCTTGACAAACAAAACAGGAGCTCCCCACGGTGATGTGCTTGGTCGAATGAAACCACGCTCTAAAAGTTCTTGTAATTGGCTCTGAAGTTCCTTCATTTCGCTAGGTGCGAGTCTGTATGGAGCACGAGCTATTGGTGCAGCTCCCGGTACAAGGTCTATTTGAAATTCAACGGATCAGTGTGGAGGTAGTCCCGGTAATTCTTTCGGAAATACATCGGGAAATTCTTTTGCGACGGGAATATCATTGATGTTCTTTTCTTCGGAATTGACTTTCTCGACGTGTGCTAGCACAGCATAGCAACTTTTCTTATTAGTTTTTGTGCCTTCAGGTTACTAATAAGATTTAACTTCGCGTTGCTCTTTTCTCCGTACACCATTAAGGGTTTTCCTTTTTCTCGTATAATGTGAATTGCATTTTTGTAACAAACGATCTCTGCGTTCACTTCTCTCAACCAGTCCATACCGATTATCACATCAAAACTCCCTAACTCTACTAGTATCAAGTCAATCTTAAATGTTTCGCTAACCAGTTTAATTTCTCAATTCCGACATATATTACCTGCTGAAATTAATTTACCATTTGCTAATTCGAGTAAAAATTTACTATCCAAAGGCGCCAATGGGCAACTTAATTTAGCAAAAAATTCTCTACTCATATAGCTTCTATCCACACCTGAATCAAATAAAACATAAGCAGATTTATCGTCAATAAGAAACGTACCCGTAACAAGCTCCGAGTCTTCCTGTGCTTCTGCCGCATTAATATTGAAAACTCTTCCACGGCCCTGCCCATTAGTATTCCCCTGATTCGGGCAATTTCTAATAATGTGGCCCGGTTTTCCACATTTATAACAAATAGCGTTGGTATTACTTGCCCCGACACTATTCGTTTCAGCATTACTTGTTCCGGCATTATTTGTTCCTTTAGTTCTGTTAAACTTTGGTCCGTAGACCTCACACTTTGTCGCGCTATGAACATTTCTTTTACACCTGTTGTAAAATGTTGTGCAAAACCCCTGATGATTTTCTTCACACCTATGACATGGCTGTTTTTGGTTTTTGTTACCGTTGTTGTTATTGAGGTTGTTGTTGGGATTGTTATTATTGTTGAAACGGTTGTTGTAGTTGTTGTTGTTGTTGTTGGGATGTTTGTTGTAGTTATCGTTAAGATTACGGTTATTGTTACGATTGTTGTTGCGGTTGTTGGGATAGTTGTTGCGATTACCGTTTTCCTCCCACTTTCTCTTGAGTTATTTCGTGTTGGCTTCTTCGGCCGCCTGCTCTTTAATTCTTCCCTTAATCTGATTTATGAGTTTATGAGCCATTCGACTTGCCTTCTGTATAGAAGCGAGCTCGTGTGAACTCACATCTTCTTGAATCCTTACTGGTAACCCTTTTACAAACGCGTCGATCTTCTCTTCTTCATCTTCGAATGCTCCCGGACACAATAGACACAACTCTGTGAATCGTCGTTCATATGTGGTAACGTCGAACCCTTGTGTTCGTAACTCTCTAAGTTCTGCCTTGAGTTTATTGACTTCGTTTCTAGGACGGTACTGCTCGTTCATCAATTTCTTGAATGCTGACCACAGTAGTGCGTAAGCAGCATTTTGTCCTACCTGTTCAAGATAGGTGTTCCACCATGTTAACGCAGTACCCGTGAAGGTATGCATAGCGTACTTAACTTTGTCCTCTTCAGTACACTTACTTATGACAAACACCGATTCGACTTTCTCGGTCCACCGTTTCAATCCAATTGGTCCTTCGGTTCCATCAAATTCCAAAGGTTTGCAGGCAGTGAATTCTTTGTAGGTGCATCCTACACGATTTCTTGCGCCGTTAGCTGCATTGCTAGATTCAGCATTATTGTTGGTATGTAGCGCAGCCTGTACTGCGGCTATGTTTGCAGCAAGAAAGGTACGAAATTCCTCTTCGTTCATATTCATGGTGTGTCGAGTAGTCGGTACCATTTCCTTCAAAATAGACAACTGAATCGAGTTAATCATACAGAATATTAAGAGTAGTCAATAGTATTTCGTAGCATAATATGAACTCATTTATAAAAGCTTTTTCTTCATATTAGCGTTTTATAAGTTTAAATTCGGGTACTACCTACCCGTTAAGTTCATACTTAGTAGCTAATATACAATTCAACTACTACAATTCCATATGAAAAACTGATTATAATAATATATCACATATAAATATCCTTCAAACTTACAACTTCGCTATATTACATATAACATGAAATATAGTACACTTTGATACAGGACAGTTTTGAAGATAAATCTAGTTAATACGCAAGTTGTTCAGCAAAGGAAATAAAGACACGTAATTCATAAGTCCAGAAACAAGTCATGCATTATGGTTTTACTAAGACGACTTCCCATCCTTGGTCTTGTGGAAAATAACCGTTATGGCCATTGTCTAGGCAGCATGTTGTAATGTCGTCAAAAGAACGAGGGTTTCGTAATGTCCAACAGCCCCGTAATAATCTAAAAACCTTGTTTCTCACCCCAACTAATGAATCCGTCACTTGTGGGAAAGTTTTATTTAAAAGCTGCAATCCGATGTTCTTTTCTCAGTTTGGTAAGAAGCGAACATCACTAACCCGTAAGCATAACATGCTTCTTTATGTTGCATGTTAGAAGCTCTTTCTAATTCACGAAATCCTATGTTGGGATATGTTGAGTCAAAATAGGTTCTTAACCCGTAGCGTAAAATTGAATTTGGGTTCCCCGCATTTAATGCTTTAAAGAAAACACGGCATAACTTACGGTCTCCCCAATGTGATATACCCCACCTATCAAAGGAAAGCCTTTTATAAACTAAGGCATTTTTGGAAAGTCTTTCAAATGTTTGACAAGTTAATTTCACATTAACTAAATGTGCTGATGAATTCTGACCGACTCTAGACAAGATTTCCTCAATCATATCCTCTGGTAGGTCTTCTAAAATATTCGGTCGTCTACCCTTAACGTCCATTTTGTTTTTATACTGTAAAATAGACAAGGATTAGATTCGTAAAAGATAATTAACAAACAATACAAGCAATTTTTACATAGAACATAAAAGTACAAGCACATTACAATACATATAATACACAACATGATTACAACCCTCTAATCTGAATCACTGGTTTCTTCTTCTTCGGACTTGGTTCGTTTTCCTATTTTTCTAGGAATATATGATGTTTCTCTAATACGAGCCATCGTTTTCCATAATGGTTTAGAAAAACCTGGTGGTTTAGAGGTTCCCGGGTCATTGTTACATTTTAGAAAATACGTATGTTGTCGATACATATAAAGTTCATCGGGGTTGGAATCGGGTTTCTCTATTTTTATACCTTTTCCCTTATTATTTTCTTTTGCTTTATTAAATTGGGTCGAGGTAATTTCTATAACATCATCGGAATCCTCATCGGGATCCGATTCATTGGAAAATTGGTAATCCTCCCAATATTTTGCTTCCTCGGCGAAAACACCATTGACCATTATTAACTTTGGTCCATTGGTTGAAGATTTTCTTTTATTTAATTAATTTACTATAGGTATCAATATTTCTTCCTCCGGAACCTCTTCTTCTTCTGGTTCCTCCTCTTCCGATTCCTCCTCTTCTGGTTCCTCTTCTTCCGGTTCCTCCTCTTCCGGTTCCTCTTCTTCCGGTTCCTCTTCGGAAATTTGTGAATCTTCCCAAAATATATTTGATTCTTCATTATTATTAGGTGAATCAATGGGATTTGTGCTAGAGGTAGACATCTATCACACAATATCAAACACGTTAAGAGATTAATATATCACATAATATTTACATGTTAATAATATATAGTTTCCAACAACAAAAATATTAAGCAATCGTTTTTTTTGAAGAAAAATACGGTCGAAGTCCAGACTCACTAATGCATCCTAACAAACTCGGTAAGACACACTAATGCAATTTTATGGTTCTCTAAGACCAACGCTTGGATACCAACTGAAATGTCCCGTTCATATTGATTATAAACGTTCCATATTAATTGATTTCGTTGCGAGGTTTTGACCTCTATATGAGACGTTTTTCAAAGACTGCATTCATTTTTAAAACAACCATAACCTTTATTTTATCTATAAAGGTTTAAAAAGCATTACGTAGATTATCAAATAATGATAATCTAAAATATACCGTTTACACACGACCATTACATAATGGTTTACAATAAGAATATATTACATCAAAAATAAGTTTCTTGAATGCAGTTTTTACATAATATCATACAGGCATGGACTCCAAATCTTGTCCTTATTTTAGTTTGCAACAGAGAAAGCTCTTAATAATCACCTGAGAATAAACATGCTTAAAACGTCAACAAAAATGTTGGTGAGTTATAGGTTTAACCTATATATTATCAAATCATAATAATAGACCACAAGATTTCATATTTCAATATACATCCCATACATAGAGATAAAATTCATTCATATGGTGAACACCTGGTAACCGACATTAACAAGATGCATATAAGAATATCCCCTATCATTTCGGGAAATCCTTCGGACATGATAAAAATGAATTCGAAGTACTAAAGCAACCGGTACTTTGGATGGGGTTCGTTAGGCCCAATAGATCTATCTTTAGGATTCGCGTTAATTAGTAGATTGGTTTACTAATTCTTAGATTACCAAGCAAAAGGGGCATATTCGGCTTCGATCATTCACCCATATAATGTAGTTTCAATTACTTGTGTCTATTTCGTAAAACATTTATAAAACTGCATGTATTCTCATCCCAAAATATTAGATTTTAAAAGTGGGACTATAACTCACTTTCACAGATTTTTACTTCGTCGGGAAGTAAGACTTGGCCACTGGTCGATTCACGAACCTATAACAAATATGTACGTATATATCAAAGTATGTTCAAAATATATTTACAACACTTTGATATTTTAAGTTTATTAAGTCAGCTGTCCTCGTTAGTAACCTACAACTAGTTGTCCAAAGTTAGATGTACAGAAAAAAATTGATATATATTATCTTGAATCAATCCACGACCCAGTGTATACACGTCTCAGGCTAGATCACAACTCAAAGTATATATATTTTTGGAATCAACCTCAACCCTGTATAGCTAACTCCCACATTACTGCATATAGAGTGTCTATAGTTGTTTCAAATAATATATACACATGGGTCGATATGATATGTCAAAACATTTGCATACGTGTCTATGGTATCCCAAGATTATATAATATATTAGAATACATGTATAATACAATATAAGTTAGCTAGGATATGATTAATATAGATTTGTTACCAATTTTCGCGTAGCTACAACAAGAAAAAATATCCAATCTTGTTTTACCCATAACTTATTTGTTTTAAATCTGTTTTGAGTGAATCAAATTGCTATGGTTTCATATTGAACTCTATTTTATAAATCTAGATAGAAAAAGTATAGTTTTATAGTCGGAAATATAAGTTACAAGTCGTTTTTGTAAAGGCAGTCATCTCAGTCGAAAGAACGACGTCTAGATGACCATTTTGGAAAACATACTTCCACTTTGAGTTTAACCATAATTTTTGGATATAGTTTCATGTTCATAAGAAAAATCATTTTCCCAGAATAAAAACTTTTAAATCAAAGTTTATCATAGTTTTTAATTAACTAACCCAAAACAGCCCGCGGTGTTACTACGACGGCGTATATCCGGTTTTACGGTGTTTTTCGTGTTTTCAGTTTTTAAATCATTAAGTTAGCATATCATATAGATATATAATATGTGTTAAGTTGATTTTAAAAGTCAAGTTAGAAGGATTAACTTTTGTTTACGAACAAGTTTAGAATCAACTAAACTATGTTCTAGTGATTACATGTTCAAAACTTCGAATAAGATAGTTTTATATGTATGAATCGAATGATGTTATGAACATCATTACTACCTCAAGTTTAGTAGGTAAACCTACTGGAAGTTAAAATAAATGATCTAGCTTCAAAGGATCTTGGATAGCTTGAAAGTTCTTGAAGTAGAATCATGACACGAAAACAAGTTCAAGTAAGATTTCCACTCGAAATAAGATTGTTATAGTTATAGAAATTGCATTAAAGTTTGAATATGAGTATTACCTTGTATTAGAAAGATATCTTACTATAAATAAGAAAGATTTCTTGAGGTTGGATGATCACTCTACAAGATTGGAAGTAAGCTAGCAAACTTGGAAGTATTCTTGATTTTATGAAACTAGAACTTGTAGAATTTATGAAGAACACTTAGAACTTGAAGATAGAACTTGAAGATAGAACTTGAGAGAGATCAATTAGATGAAGAAAATTGAAGAATGAAAGTATTTGTAGGTGTTTTTGGTCGTTGGTATATGTATTAGATATAAAGGATGTGTAATTTTGTTTATATGTAAATAAGTCATGAATGATTACTCATATTTTTGTAATTTTATGAGATATTTCATGCTAGTTTCCAAATGATGGTTCCCACATGTGTTCGGTAACTCACATGGGCTGCTAAGAGCTGATCATTGGAGTGTATATACCAATAGTACATATATCTAAAAGCTGTGTATTGTACGAGTACGAATACGGGTGTATACGAGTAGAATTGTTGATGAAACTGAACGAGGATGTAATTGTAAGCATTTTTATTAAGTAGAAGTATTTTGATAAGTGTCTTGAAGTCTTTCAAAAGTGTATGAATACATATTAAAACACTACATGTATATACATTTTAACTGAGTCGTTAAGTCATCGTTTGTCGTTACATGTAAATGTTGATTTGAAACCTTTAAGTTAACGATCTTGTTAAATGTTGTTAACCCATTGTTTATTAAATCAAATGAGATGTTAAATTATTACATTATAATGATATCATGATGTATTAATATATCTTAATATGATATATATACATTAAATGTCGTTACAACGATAATCGTTACATATATGTCTCGTTTCAAAATCATTAAGTTAGTAGTCTTGTTTTTACATATGTAGTTCATTGTTAATATAATTAATGATATGTTTACTTATCATAATATCATGTTAACTATATATATATCCATATATATGTCATCATATAGTTTTTACAAGTTTTAACGTTCGTGAATCACCGGTCAACTTGGATGGTCAAATGTCTATATGAATCCTATTTTAATTAATCAAGTCTTAACAAGTTTGATTGCTTAACATGTTGGAAACACTTAATATGTAAATAACAATTTCATTTAATATATATAAACATGGAAAAGTTCGGGTCACTACAAGGTACACGTCGCGTAACGAAAAGTATTAGTTTTCTAAGCGTACGAAAATGCGTTCATAAGTCGAGTGATGATGTACGACTTATCGGAACAAATGTTACAAGTTAACTATGCACGTAAATATAATATAATATATAAATAATTATATAAATTAAATATAATATATATATTATATTTAAACATGTCGACAAACGTTAGGACAAAAGTTTTGTGAGCTGGAAAAGGACCCCATGCGATCGCATGGGAATCCTTCTACCAAGCCATGCGATCGCATGGCAGTGGAAATCAGGCCAGGTCTATAAAGCTCGCAGTATTGTTCGAATTTATTTACTTTCTTCTTCTCAAATCTCTCTGTCTCTCAAATATATATATATATATATATATATATATATATATATATATATATATATATATATATATATATATATATATTATTAATTATTATTATTATTATTATTAATATTAAATTATTATTATTAATCTTATTATTAATAGTATTATTATTATAATTTTTACGATACAAAAATAATAATATACATAAAATATTACGACGAAGTGATGTCCAAATAATTTCAAAACAAGTTTTCGAGCGGGATAGAGCTAAGGAAATTATGGGTTATTGCCAAAGAGGTTATGGGTAATGTTCGGGGGTATATTTGTGAATCAAACCTAGTATTTATCATCTCGGTTACGTCTATGTACTGTCCTACAATATTGAATCTCAATATTAATACGTAAGCATTTTTATTTTATCTTTTATAAATTAATAGTGTATACATGTCTAGTGCTCGAGTATGTATATTTATACGTGTGTATGCTAAATTTCGTCGTTAAACAGTTTATAATAAATCACGAATTAAATACATATATTACTGGTAAAAGGTATATGATATACATGTTTTTGGAAAGCTGGCGAAAAATCAATAACTTTTCATTTAGATACCGAATAGTTTCGATGAAAGGATTATAAGATATGATCAACTGAATTATGATTGACGTTAATTAAAATTGTTTTTGAATCTGCAATTAATATTTAAACAACTTGTTTGTAACATTGATAAAATGGATTTTTGAATATTACCAACCGAGTAAATGAATCCTTATATAAGGTACATCTCGTTTTGTGAACTATTGTCAAAATTGACTTTTTGAAACGACTTTGGATAACTTTTGTATGTCGATCTCGAGCATTAGGATTGTGATACACTATGAACTGAACTAGCTTGATAGACATTTATTGACCAACATATGTTCTCTAGGTTAAGATCTACGGTTATTTGGTAATCCGAGTTTCGGTCACATTTTGGTGAATGAGTTTATATGCTGCTAAGGTGAGTTTCATTGCTCCCTTTTTAATTGCTTTTGTAATATATATTTTTGGGCTGAGAATACATGCAATTTATTTTAAATGCAATGGATACAAGTACATACTTAATTCTACACTGAGTTTGAATCGAAAATCCCTTAGCTTTGGTAACTAGTAGCTGCCAGTACATAGGATATGGACTGGTGGGCGCGAATAACAGTATATGGATCCATAGGGCTTGACATCCCCGTCCGAGCTAGAGCGCTAGCCTTTTAACGGACGTGCATTATTTGAGTTTCGGACACGTTGGTTTGCGTGTATTAAAACGAATGGGGTATTTATCATTATAACATTAAAGCTTAGTTATCAGGGTTCTCTGTTATGTAGAATCTATTGATAAATATTTCTGGATGAAACAACTGAAATCTTGTGATCCACTTTTATATACAGGTTATGCTAAACACTAAAACTATGAACTCACCAACCTTTGTGTTGACACTTGTTAGCATGTTTATTCTCAGGTTCCTAGAAGTCTTCCACTATTTGCTTATATGTTAGACAAGCTATGTGCATGGAGTCTTACATGGCATATTTATCAAGGAAACGTTGCATTCACCAAATCATCACCATGTATCTTATTTTGACTGCATTGTCAATAGAAGTACTATTGTAAACTATTATTTACGGTGATTGTCTATATGTAGAAATCATCAGATGTCGAAAACCTTTGATTTAAATATTCATTTATGGTGTGCCTTTTCAAAAGAATGCAATGTTTACAAAACGTATCATATAGAGGTCAAATACCTCGCAATGAAATCGATGAATGACGTGTTCATCCATATGGATTTGGAGCGATCGTCACAGTTGGTATCAGAGCGTTGGTCCTAGCGAACCAGGTCTTGCATGAGTGTGTCTAACTGATAGTTGTTAGGATGCATTAGTAAGTCTGGACTTCGACCGTGTCTGCATGTTAAAAGCTTTCTTGCATTTATTGCATAGATAGTGTATAGACAAAATTCATATCTTAGCATATCTGTTACTGTAAACATTTCCTGACAGCTTTCGAAAGTTCCTCAGTAATTTGTGGATCCCTTGTACTATATATAAGTATTCTATGTAATTAGAATATCATCCGATATCCAAAAATCATTTCATATCAAAAATCTTTTATCCAAACCATGTAAGATGAATTCCGCATCTTGTTCGAATTCCTCAGATGCCGACAGCTATTCCGATATAGATTTTCAGTCAAGCTCCGAAGGCAGTGTAACTGGAATGGATCTACCAATTAGCCATCACCTATTCTGGATGAATTGGAGATGGGTTCGTAGCCTACTTAATCATTGGAGAGAAGAAGAAGGTGATCCTTTCCATCCACCAAATTTCCCTCTTGGCCAAGAACCTGAAGCACTTACCGGCGAACCTGTTCGTAATACCATTTTCTCTCTCATTTCCAGAGTTTCTCGTCATGACTATATACTATCTCAAATTTTAGATCTTATTTACCCGATCGTCCGAACCACCGATCATCCCGGTATAATAGAAGAAGTCAACGAGCTTCGTGCTCGAGTAGTGGCTTTGGAGAATATGGTGCGAAGGTTACAAACACCAGCAGCAGCACCAGCAGCATAACCGGTATCACCATCATCAACACCAACAAAATCATTACCACCACCAACAACCACATCCGCATCACACGCCTCCACATAACAATCTGTACCTCGGATATCAACATCATACGCACCATAGATACCAAGGAATACCAACAACAACAAACGATGAAGTATTGATTCATAATTTCATCAAAGAAACATTCTACGGTGATTATGTAATTTCTAAAAGTTTAGAGATTATCTATTCTAGCCTTAACCCTAAATCAGATAGAGTAGAAACCCTTATCAGAATGGTGTAAGATACAAGCTAGACTTGTTTTACCAACAGCATCAACAGTACCCTTAGCCTCACCAGCACAGTTAGTGCTGTCAACATGGATAGAATCAGCAGCACCTCTAACATCACAAGCTCCGTCAGTTCAAGAAAGCACCGTGGACATTATTACGAGTCAACAACGAGTATATTGTATCAATGAGTTATGAAGTAATAACTCAATTCCTCTAAAGAATTTATATATATATCTTATATATATAAATTTTAAAACTATCATATATCTTTACGTATTAAGCTATTACGTATGAATTTTAAGGGGTAAATATTACTCGCATAATTCATATTACTAATATGCTATAATTTACATCTTTCGTTAACAACTAAACCTTCATTAACTACAATCTCTGTTTCAACTTAATGAATTCCATTTCATAATAAACCAAGTGTATTATTCAATTACATAATTGATTTTACATTTTCATTTTTGATGTACTCGAAACTTTCCAGAAAACATCATCTGTGCCTTGTAAGGTTCACAAAAATTCCACGAGCATCAACATCCTTCACCGAGGAATAAGAATAAATAATGAAGTATTGATTACATTAGCGAAATACTCCGCAAAGATTATGTAATCCTTAATGTTTTATAGATTATTCATTCAAGTCAAAAATCAAATGAGCTTAATATGATATTAACTCATAAAATCTGTATTACATCTGAAGAAAATATACATACATATATTTTCATAAAGACGGTAATAAAAATTCTTTTGTACAAAGTATTAATTGTGAAATCTTTAACGGGTAGGTAATACCCGGGAAATATATAAGTTCGCAATTAATATGTTACACTGTACATTCTGCAACTTTGATTCAAAAATTATTAACAATGCTCACAACGATATACAATGTAACACCCTGATTTTTTTTTTTTAAAACACAGCGGAAGACTTAATTCACATAAATACCCTTAGTTAATTACAAACATGATTATCACAAATCATTATCTAGTTACTTATTACAAACCACCGGTGTTACGTTAAACAACTAGTTACATATTTATAAAAGTTAAGACATCAGAGTTCGTCTTGTCAAACATATCGTCAACCCGACGCCCGTCCCTACCAGCACTAATATCCAAAACCTGCAAGGAAGGAGGTGAGGGGGGTTAGCACAAGGCTAAGTGAATAGAATCATCTAACAGATCTAGCATACAGTACCAACTTGTACAACTACAGCAACTACAACAATCAATAACAGGCAGCTGACAACTAATAACTAGTAACTATCAACTGGCAACAATCAACTAGCAACTATGCTCCAACTAGAGACTCGGCGGCTTGTACGAGAACACGAACACTAGCTGATCAGTCTAGCATCTACCGAAAGTCCTTACTACTAAATCCCCAGTATAGTAAATCCACACGCAGGTGATGCGTCATTCAGCACTATACTCAACAAACAGTAGCCAACTGGACCCAACCACAACAAGGTTGACCTCCCTGAGCTGAACCTAACAACAATAGGTTCCAACAGGCAGCTACAATTTGTGCACACAACTGTTAAGCAACTACCATTATGAACAACTGTTCCTACGACTAGCATGGCAACTATACGATGATCATTATTACAACATATCTACTAAGCATAGCAACTATAACAGTATAACATAGTAGCACAACTTGCTACTCTATACTACACCCGGAGATAATCCCACTCACCGATTACCAGCAACAGAAGGCACTCAGAATTCTAATCTTACTGAGCCTTCTCTTCGTCCTTATCACCTGAGAATAGACATAACACAGTCAATATACATATCTCAATCAATAGTATAATCAAATCATACTATAAACTAGGTCATAACACCATATATTCATAATTTTATGAGTCTACATCATGACTCCATTCAATAATGGTATACAGGTGCATGCAAAACACGACATACACACTAAAACTCCTTTTATGACCCAAAAACAGTTTGATATAGTTTCTTAAAAGTTCACCATTGAAAAGTATTCTTTATTACGATTCTAACGATAGTTTATTCATCAAAAACGGAGTTACGTTTTGAAAGTTACGCCCGTTTCAATTTCATAAAAGGTACTGTATCAAATAGTGGTACTGTAGCAACTCGGGTACTGTAGCAATAGTGACACTGTAGCAACTCCGTAATGTAGCAAATAGTGACACTGTAGCAACTCCGGTACTGTAGCAAATAGTGACACTGTAGCAACTCGGCACTGTAGCAAATAGTGACACTGTAGCAACTCGGTACTGTAGCAAATAGTGACACTGTAGCATCTCGGAACTGTAGCAAATAGTGACACTGTATCAACTCGGTACTGTAGCAAATAGTGACACTGTATCAACTCGGTACTGTAGCAAATACTGTAGCAAAAATACTGTAGCAACTTGGTTACGAACAAGAGTTGCTGATTTCGAATATTTTTTGTCCAAAACTCGATTTTTGAGCGATTTTGATCAAATTTTAAGCACATGGAAGCTACTAAACATATATACAACATATTTCTAACATCAATTAGGATATGGACTGGTGGGCGCGAATAACAGTATATGGATCCATAGGGCTTGACATCCTCGTCCGAGCTAGAGCGCTAGCCTTTTAATGGACGTGTGTTATTTGAGTTTAGGACACGTTGGTTTGCGTGTATTAAAATGAATGGGGTATTTATCATTATAATGTTAAAGCTTAGTTACCAGGGTGCTCTGTTATGTAGAATCTATTGATAAACATTTCTGGATGAAACAACTGAAATCTTGTGATCCACTTTTATATACAGATTATGCGAAACACTAAAACTATGAACTCACCAACCTTTGTGTTGACACTTGTTAGCATGTTTATTCTCAGGTTCCTAGAATTCTTCCACTGTTTGCTTATATGTTAGACCAGCTATGTGCATGGAGTCTTACATGGCACATTTATCAAGGAAACGTTGCATTCACCAAATCATCACCATGTATCTTATTTTGACTGCATTGTCAATGGAAGTACTATTGTAAACTATTATTTATGGTGATTGTCTATATGTAGAAATCATCAGATGTCGAAAACCTTTGATTTAAATATTCATTTATGGTGTGCCTTTTCAAAAGAATGCAATGTTTACAAAACGTATCATATAGAGGTCAAATACCTCGCAATGAAATCGATGAATGACGTGTTCGTCCATATGGATTTGGAGCGATCGTCACACCATGCGATCGCATGGCCAGGAAGAGGGATTTTCATGAGGTCGCATGACCCAAAAAGTCAGGCCACATGCCTATAAATTTCGCGGTTTTGAGCAAGTTTCATATATCTTTCCTCTATCTCTCACTCAACGTATATATATATATATATATATATATATATATATATATATATATATATATATATATATATATATATATATATATATATATATATATATATATATATATATATATATTAATTTTAATTTTAATTTTAAATTTTAATAATAAGGGTATGTTAGCGAATGTTGTAAGGGTGTAAGTCGAAATTTTGTCCGTGTAACGCTACACTATTATTAATCATTGTAAGTTATGTTCAACCTTTTTAAATTAATGTCACGTAGCTAAGTTATTATTATGCTTATTTAATGCCGAAGTAATCGTGATGTTGGGCTAAATATTAAAATTGGGTAATTGGGCTTTGGACCATAATTGGGGTTTGAATAAAAGAACGACACTTGTAGAAATTAGACTATGGGCTATTAATGGGCTTTATATTAACTAAATGATACCTCGTTAATTTAATATATAGACTTATAATTTGACGTATTTATATATAACCACATACGCTTGACTGGGCACGGTGGGCGGGATATCTATAAATACCAATAAGTGTTCATTTTACCGGACACGGAACTGGATTAATAGTTAATAGACTTGTTGAAACAGGAGTGGATTACATTCAAGGGTAATTGGTGTAATTGTTAACAAAGTAATAAAACCTTGGTTTACACGCAGTCGATAACCTGGTGTATTCATTAAACAAAGTATTAAGACCTTGTTACAATTCGAATCCCCAATTAGTTGGAATATTTGACTTCGAGAATAAGAATAATTTGACGAAGACTTTCGCACTTTATATTTATGACTGATGGACTATTATGGACAAATCCGTATGGACATATCAAATAATCCAGGACAAAGGACAATTAACCCATGGTAATAAACTAAAATCAACACGTCAAACATCATGATTACGGAAGTTTAAATAAGCATAATTCCTTTATTTCATATTTAATTGCACTTTTAATTATCGCACTTTTATTTACTGTCATTTTATTTAATTGCAATTTTAATTATCGTACTTTTTAATTATTGCAATTTTATTTATCCCACTTTTATTTATTGCAATTTCATTATCGTTATTTACTTTACGCTTAAAATTAAGTTATATTTATTTTTAATATTTCACATTAGGTTTTAACTGCGACTAAAGTTTTAAAAATCAACAGACCGATTATTAAACGGTAAAAACCCCCTTTTTATAATAATAATACTACTTATATATATATTTGTATTTTTACAATTATAAGTTAAAAATATAGCGTTAAACTTGGCGAGTTCCCTGTGGATGAACCGGACTTACTAAAAACTACACTACTGTACGATTAGGTACAATGCCTATAAGTGTTGTAGCAAGGTTTAGGTATATCAATTCTATAAATAAATAAATAACTTGTGTAAAATTGTATCGTATTTAATAGTATTTTCTTGTAAAAATATAACTATTTTATACACCACCTCGCACACATCAAGTATTTTTGGCGCCGCTGCCGGGGAAACTAAAACGCCGTAAGCGAAACGCTATATATATAAAAAATAAACAAAAAATATTTTTATTTATTTTTAGTTTAATTTTATAAAAATACGCTTTTGTAAAAATACGTTTTAATACAAAAATATAAAAAAAATATCTATATATTTATTTTTAAGAGTTTGTTTAAAATATATAAGTTTTATAAAGTTTCTTTATTTTTATTTTTTAGTTTGTAAAATTATAAGTTTTTATTTAATAAATATTTTATATAATTATAAAAAAGAATTTTAAAATAGAAAAAAAAAGAACTCGGACCACTACACTGTAGCAGCCCATAACCTGGCCCGAAACTCTACTCCATGCGACCGCATGGATATATAACGTGAAGACCATGCGATCGCATGGCCTGATCTGACACGCCACAGTTTGACTTCCAACAGCAACAATTACGGAGTTTTAATTATTATTATTAAAACCCTAATTAGGGTTAGTTATTAAATATATTTGTTTTAGTTTATTTATTTTTTGTATTTTAAGTTAAAATTAGTTTTAATAAACTATAAAATTAATAGTTTTATAAAATAAATAATATAAAAATAATATTTTTATAAAAATTATACTTTTTACAACTTTAAGTTTATTTTTATATTTTGTTTATTTTTATTTGTTTTAGCGCAATATTTTTATATTTTTCGCTCGTATTTAATTTTAAGTCATAGTTTTTGCCATAGTTATTTTTATTTCTAGATTTTTAGGCTTTGCCATAAAATCCCTTAAATATTTTTTCTTTAGACTAAGCTTTAAGTGCTTTAGAATTTTGCGACGCCGTTTTTAATATTTTAGTACCTTTTTAAGTAATTGCCGTTTTGGATATAGAATTTCTTTTAAGCTTTAATACCTTTAGATGTAACTTTTAATTCTTAGTTTTTAGACTTTTAAGTTTCGACGCGCTACGTTCTTTTTATTATTTTTCGACCTTTTATTTTTCGACGTTTTTTGACGCGCTCTTTTTCTTTCTTATTTTTTTCGCCACTCTAGTTTTTAGGACATAGAATTTTCTATTTCTTCTCTAAAATTTCTTTCAATTTCAACGAAAAATTATTTTAAGCTGTTAAATTGATAAACATCCAAAATTTTCTGTTTCGTAGTAATAGTTGGATTTGTTAGTGGCTGAGTTGTGAGCTTCCGATTTAAAGGGTTCTAGCTCCCTGCTGCATCTATTGGCTATTCGAAACGTGGGAAAAAGCAGAAAAGTCTATTAATTTGATAACATATATAATTTTTAATTTTTATAACTAATAGGATATTCAGTGAATGCACCGAGCAAAACGTTCACCACCTTTTGTACGTTCACCACCTGTAACTCGATCAAGACATCTAGCCAATATTGTCGCCGCTGATTTTTCTTTAGAATCGTCATCCAGTCGACCAAGTACTCCAATTCAAATTTTCGATAATCTATTTTTTGAACCCGACCTCACAATTGAGAATCCAAATGATATTCAGGGACAATTCAGAGATCCTGAACCATTAATCTTTCCTCCAGAACCACCAATCATTCAAACGGAGATTGTCGAGGAACCTACCATTAAATCAGAATCCTCTAGTGATTCAGATTCAACAAATTCAATCATGGAGAATCTGGAACCTCTAAGTATGGAAGACCGAATAAGAGCTAAACACACTGGCCAAGGTCACGCAATTACTCAACCAGAAATTAATGCGCCAGATTATGAAATCAAAGGACAAATCCTACACATGGTAACCAATCAATGCCAATTTAGTGGTGCGCCGAAGGAAGATCCAAACGAACATCTTCGTACCTTTAATAGGATCTGTACTTTATTTAAAATCCAAGAAGTGGAGGATGAACAGATATATTTTATGTTATTTCCCTGGACTTTAAAGGGAGAAGCCAAAGATTGGTTGGAATCGTTACCTGAAGGGGCGATTGATACATGGGACGTTTTAGTTGAAAATTTTCTTAAACAATTCTTTCCGGCATCTAAAGCAGTGAGACTTCAAGGAGAAATTGTTACATTCACACAAAAGCCAAATGAAACTCTATATGAGGCGTGGACAAGATTTGGAAAGTTATTGAGAGGATGTCCGCAACATGGTTTAGACACTTGTCAAATAGTACAAATATTCTACCAAGGATGCGACATCACTACAAGAAAAGACATAGATATAGCAGCTGGTGGTTCCATTATGAAGAAAACCGCAACTGACGCTTACAAATTTATTGATAACACTGCTTCCCACTCACATGAGTGGCACCAAGAAAAAGATATCATTAGATCATCTAAAGCAGCTAGAGTCGATTCTAGCCATGACTTAGATTCTATTTCCGCAAAGATAGATGCTGTCGAGAGACGAATGGAAAAGATGACTAAGGATATTCACTCAATACGAATTAGTTGCGAGCAGTGTGGAGGACCACATTTGACAAAAGATTGTCTCAGTATTGAACTAACAATGGAACAAAGAGAGAATGTTTCATACATAAACCAAAGGCCTGGAAATAATTATCAGAATAATTATCAACCGCCAAGACCAATCTACAATCAAAATGAGAACTATAACTGAAATGTTCCATACAACAACCAACAAGGTCCAAGCAATCAACAAGTATCCAACAATACTTACAATCAGCAAAGACCTATTTTTCAAAATAAACCACCACAAATTGATGATAAAAAGCCAAATTTAGAAGACATGATGTCGAAGCTAGTTGAATCTCTAACTCAATTTTTCACATCTCAGAAATAAACTAATGAACAAAATACTCAAGCATTTAGAAATCAACAAGCTTCTATTCAAAATTTAGAACAAGAAGTGAGCAACCTAGCAAGGTTAATAGGTGAAAGAAAACCGGGAAGTCTACCTAGTGATACAAATGCTAACCCCCATAATGAAACAGCTAAAGCCATTACCACAAGAAGTGGTATTACACTTAAACCACCTGAAATACCTGTAATTTCTGATGAAGCTATTCCTACTCTACAAGAACCACAACCTGAATAAGATAAGGAAAAAGAACCAGTAGTTGAAAAGGTTAATGAAGATAACACAGTTAATGCTAAACCTTATGTTAAACCATACCAACCACCACTTCCTTACAAGAGTAAAATGAGAAAAGAGAGACTTGAAGCCGAGCAATCCAAATTCTTGGATATGTTTAAACAGATAAATATAAATCTTCTTTTCATTGATGTAATTTCAGGAATGCCAAGATATGCTAAATTTCTGAAAGATCTAATCACAAATAGAAAGAAAATGGAAGAACTCTCGGCTGTTACTATGAATGCTAATTGTTCTGCAGTGCTGTTGAATAAGATACCAGAAAAACTTTCAGATCCAGGAAGTTTCACAATTCCATATTTTCTGGGTAGTCTTAGTTCAATAGAAGCATTGGCAGATTTAGGTGCTAGTATAAATTTAATGCCGTATTCAATATACGCTAAACTAGACCTTGGAGAATTGAAACCAACACGAATAAGCATACAACTAGCAGATCGATCAGTAAAATATCCTAGAGGGATAATGGAGAACATGCTATTTAAAGTTGGTACTTTAGTATTTCCAGTAGATTTTGTTATTCTGGACATGGAAGAAGATTCTCGAGTTCCCCTCATATTAGGAAGACCATTCTTAAACACGGCTAAAGCAATAATAGACGTGTTTGGTAAGAAATTGACCCTAAGTATAGAGGACGAGAGTGTTACCTTTTCTGTTGATAGAGCCATGCAACAACCGCAATCTGCAGATGATACATGTTATTATATTCAAACTATAGATTCACATGCAGAATTGTTAGAAGAATTTCCAGAATTACAAGGAACAGGAGAATGTTCTTTAGGAGAAGGAACTGAACCAATTGAAGAAGCTGAAATGTTAGCTACACTTATGGCTAATGGATATGAACCAACAACAGAAGAAATTCAAATGCTAAAAGAAGAAGACAGATATCGATATAAATCATCGATAGAAGAACCACCAACATTAGAGTTAAAGCCACTTCCAAACCATTTGGAATACGCTTATTTACATGGTGAATCTGAATTACCTGTAATAATATCGTCTTCTCTTACTGAAAATGAAAAATTACAACTCATTTCTGTGCTGAAAGCTCATAAACCAGCTATTGCATGGAAGATTCATGATATTAAAGGAATAAGTCCTTCGTATTTCACATATAAAATCCTTATGGAAGAAGGTCATAAAATGTATGTGCAACGCCAACGAAGACTAAATCCTAATATGCAAGATGTTGTTAAGAAAGAAATTATTAAACTACTTGATGCAGGTTTAATTTATCCAATCTCTGATAGTCCATGGGTAAGCCCAGTTCAATGCGTACCTAAGAAGGGTGGCATGACTGTCATCACAAATGAGAAAAATGAGCTTATTCCTACTAGGACTGTAACAGGATGGCGTGTTTGTATTGATTATAGAAAATTAAATGACGCCACCAGAAAAGATCACTTCCCTTACCTTTCATTGATCAAATGTTGGAAAGATTAGCCGGAAACAGTTACTATTGTTTTCTTGATGGTTTTTCTGGATATTTTCAAATTCCAATAGCACCCGAGGATCAAGAGAAAACCACATTTACGTGCCCTTATGGTACTTTTGCATACAAACGCATGCCATTTGGACTTTGCAACACCCCTGCAACCTTTCAAAGGTGCATGATGGCGATTTTTCACGACATGATAGAAGAATGCATGGAAGTTTTCATGGATGACTTTTCATTCTTCGGTGATACATTTGAATCATGTCTAATTAATCTTGAACGAATGCTTATTAGATGCGAACAATCAAATCTAGTTCTTAATTGGGAGAAATGCCATTTCATGGTTAAAGAAGGCATCGTTCTTGGTCATAAGATTTCAAAGGAAGGAATTGAAGTGGATAGAGCTAAAGTAGATGTAATTGCTAAACTTCCAGATCCCACCAATGTTAGAGGAGTTAGGAGTTTTCTAGCGCATGCCGGTTTTACCGACGTTTTATAAAATATTTTTCTAAAATTGTCACTCCTATGAATAAACTCCTAGAAAAGGATGCTCCATTCATCTTTTCAGATGAATGTATCAAATATTTTAATATTCTTAAAGAGAAACTCACTAATGCGCCGATCATGATAACTCCAAATTGGAATCTACCATTTGAACTAATGTACGATGCAACCGATTTTGCAATGGGGGCCGTTTTAAGACAAAGGATTGAAAAACGATTTCAACCTATTTATTATGCTAGTAAGACGTTACACGGAGCACAAACGAATTATACAACTACTGAAAAAGAACTCCTTGCTATTGTCTTTGCTTTTGACAAATTTCGTTCATATCTCGTTCTAGCTAAAACGGTGGTCTATACCAACCATTCTGCTTTTAGATACCTATTTTCAAAACAAGATACCAAACCAAGATTAATCCGTTGGATCTTACTCTTACAAGAGTTCGATATTGAAATCCGAGATAAAAAGGGAGCAGAAAATCTCGCAGCTGATCATCTTTCTCGTCTTGAAAATCCTGAATTAGAAGTTCTAAATGAATCGGCCATACAAGACAACTTTCCTGATGAATATCTATTGAAGATAGATTATAATGAAATTCCATGGTTTGCAGACTATGCAAACAACTTAGTATGTGGATTCCTTGAAAAAGGGTTGTCGTATCAAAAACGAAAGAAATTCTTTAGTGATATAAAACACTATTTCTGGGAAGATCCACAGTTGTTTAAAAGTTGTCCCGATAGAATAATACGCCAATGTGTATTCGGAGATGAAGCTAGTCAAATCTTAAACCATTGTCACACAGGACCAACAGGAGGGCATTATGGGCCTCAGCTCACAGCAAGAAAAGTTTACAATGCTGGATTCTATTGGCCTACAATTTTCAAAGACGCACACCTTCTTTGCAAATCATGTGATGCTTATCAAAGGGCCGGAAAAATAAGTCAACGTGATGAAATGCCACAAAATATCATTCAAGTATGTGAAGTATTTGACATTTGGGGTATTGACTTTATGGGTCCATTTCCAAAATCTCATAATAATCTCTACATTCTCGTTGCCATTGATTATGTATCTAAATGGGTGAAAGCACAAGCTCTCCCAACTAACGATGTACGAGTTATAGTCAATTTCTTAAGACGTCTTTTTGCTAGGTTTAGAACACCGAAAGCTTTAATAAGTGATCGGGGTACTCATTTTTGTAATAATCAACTTGAGAAAGTTCTCAAAAGATACGGAGTAACTCATAAAATCTCCACTGCTTATCATCCACAGACAAGAGGACAAGTTAAAAATACCAACCGAGCTTTAAAACGTATTCTAGAGAAAACCGTAGGATCAAATCCGAAGGAATGGTCCATGAAATTGGAGGATGCACTCTGGGCTTTTAGAACAGCCTACAAAACTCCAGTTGGAACCACACCTTTTAGACTCGTTTACGGAAAAGCATGTCATCTTCCAGTAGAAATTGAACATAAAGCATTTTAGGCTTTGAAGACATGTAATCTTGATTTACATGAAGCTGGACATCTACGGTTAAGTCAACTAAACGAATTAGAAGAATTAAGACATGAAGCATACGAAAATTCGTTAATCTATAAGGAAAGAACGAAGA
Source organism: Rutidosis leptorrhynchoides (assembly GCF_046630445.1). Taxonomy (NCBI): domain Eukaryota; kingdom Viridiplantae; phylum Streptophyta; class Magnoliopsida; order Asterales; family Asteraceae; genus Rutidosis; species Rutidosis leptorrhynchoides. Next base: position 439,177,776 of record NC_092337.1, on the reverse strand, counting down.
AATGGCATGATAAAAGAATCAGAAGTTCAAAAGAATTTAAAGAAGGAGACAGAGTTCTTCTTTTCAATTCAAGATTAAAGCTATTTCCTGGAAAATTGAAATCAAGATGGTCTGGACCATTTATAGTCAAAAGAGTTTTTCCATACGGAACAATAGAGCTAATAAATTCAAATGGGATTGAATTTAAAGTTAATGGTCACAGAGTTAAACATTACATACATGGACCGACGAAAGTTGAAGATGAAGTTAATCACAATTTCAACACCACATCTAACTAAGTGTGGGGAGGTTTGAATCTTTTTAGGGTAATATATTTCTGTTAGAGTTAGATATTCTTTTTTCGTGTAGTTCTTGAGAATGGAATCCGAATGGTCTTTCCCTAGCAGACCCTAAAGAACTAGTCTTCTCCCCCCATTCTGAATTTTTATTTTTTTTAGGTTTTACGAGATGAAGAATTTCTGTGAACTAAACCATGGGCTAATGCTACACGCTTTGATCACTAAACGTAATAATGACACACTCCCGAGTGACCTGGTATCAGTAATAAGAGCCAAATTGGACGGAGTAAGAAAAGAACTCAGAAACGATCATAATAAGTTACATTTTGGTAAAGGAAAATCAAAATCCGCAGCGAAAAGAAGAGCACGACACCTTGAAAGATGTCACAAATGCGGAAAATGGTCACACGAAGGAAAATGCTCGACGAATCAGACATATTCCAATACCGAGTTCGTTACTTTATGCAGAGAAGGATCGTTCATATGTTTTGAAGAAAAATCGTTGAATGCTCGAGGTTATGCCTATATAGCTATGGAAAACCAATTAGTCCGACTATCTTATGAGTGGGCTAAAGCAGGTCACTGAGAATTCTATCTCACAGGTAAGTATGTACAATTTTTTTTATTTTGCTTTTAACCTTTTGATATTAAACGCTAAATTGTTCGCTATAAAGTATTAAATTGGTATTCAATAAAATTAGGTTTTGCGACCGAAATTATTGATAACATACAAAAATTTATTACATCACTGCGAAATTTACCGTTTATTCTTAAGGTATAAATATCTTTAATCAATCAACCCCAAATATTTCAAAAATTCGTCAGGAGTAAAACTAGGTAATATAGCCGAAATTACTTTACCGAAAAGAGGGGCGTATATTTTTGATAATATTTGATTGATTAAAGTGGGATAAAAGACCAAAAATATTTTTAATTTTTATTTTTACTTTGTTTTTAAAATTAATATATTAATACTAAATTATTATTGTAAACTTTTTAAATCAATATATTTAAGTTTGTAAATATTTGAAAAATTTATGTTTTTAATATAAGTTTGTATGTATAAAAACAAAATTATAATATAAATTTGGTGTGAATTTTTAAAATTTTAATAATATGAATTTTTAATTTTATGCAATTTAAATTTAAGTTTGGTGTGAATTTAAAAACAAAAATTTACTTTATTTCAATAAGTTAAAAATGTGATTTTTAAAAATTCGTCTTGAGTTGAAAACTAGGTCGTTGAACTGAAATTACTTTACCCGAGGGTGGGACGAGAACTTTTATTATTATTATTTTTAATGTTATTGAATTAAAGTATGCCAAAAACATTTAAAAATCCCAAAAATCTTTGCTTTTAAAACAACGCTTTGAAATGACAAATTTTAAAATTTTGTCGAGGGACGGACTAGGACAACGATCCGAAACACCCTCACTCCTAAAAAGAAACAAATTTTTAAAATTTTATTAATTTATGTTTTATTAGTATAAGGTTTTTTATATAAAAAAAAGCAAAAAGCACTGTACCCGGACCCCATGCGATCGCATGGGATTTGGCCTTAGAATCCATGCGATCGCATGGAGCTGGAAAAATGGCCAGGATCAAAAGGTCAGTCGACTTCTGTCTCTACACTTCACACACACAAAACACACGAACACACACATAAACCCTCTCAAATTTCATCATTTTTTCACCAAAATTCACCAAATTTCTTGCTACAATCCGCTCTAAACATGAATTTGATAAGAAGTTTATCAAGAAGGGTAACAATTTCACTCCTAAACCTCTTTAAATTTGATTTTTAGTGTTCTTGAGCTATATTTTACCTAATTTGATTTTGTTAATTTCTAGTGTAATTAGAGTTAAATTGTTAGTATATTATGCATGTATAACCTAGATTGATGCTATTTAACATGATTTCAAGCCAAAAACTTCAAAAATTTTAGAAATCTAGGGTTTGTGTTCTTGAGCAATTTGGGGCTTTTTGATATAAACAGGTTATGGCCGATTTTTGTCATGAATTATTGCTAAATTAAGGTGTAACACATGTTTAGGTATCTAAATGATCCAAACTTTGATCCTAAACATGATTTTTGAGAATTAAAGTGGACTTTTTAGGTATAAAATTCATGAACTTGATTAAATTAATATAAATGTCATTTGAAACTTGTTTAATTGCTAGTAATGGTTGTTTTAACATGTTATTTGAGTTGAATGCTTATGAACTTTGTAAACATTTTCATATATGCTTATTTGAAAAAGTGTAGAATTGTAAAAATTGTGAAAATGTGTATAAGTTTAATTTTCATTGAACATGTGATTGTGATTGTGATTGTTTTAAATTGTTATTTTGCTAACACTAATGCATATTTGGAGGCACAAATTTTGTGTTTAATGTATTTTGCAGAGATTTACAGATACTGATGGTGCAACATCATCATCCAGACAACCTGCTCCAGAACCAGAACCAGAAATGCAATATGAACCTGAACCGGAACAACAACAGGAACCACAACAACAACTTGATGAACACATTCCATATTATGATCCGCTACAATTTGTTGATGTCTTTATAGTATTTCCGATGCATCCACCAGTAGAATACCCAACGATTCCTGAACACACGTTGCATCCTAATCTAAGATTTGATAGAAGCTGGAGAGATTACCCAACATATCAAATTAACAAATTCAAACTGATACCGAAAAATGTAGAAGTGCCAAGGGTAATCGATTGGGATCCTTTGGAAAGGGTCCAACTAGCTAACCGTGTTAGACAACATTTAATCCAAAGGTATGGCAGCTCTTCTTTCCACGATTGGGAACGTTTATTCACCATTCGTAGACCTGTATATAAGGAATGGTGCATTGAGCTTATGAGTACTATAGCATTAAATGCAGATGTAGATAGATTAGATGATAGAAGTTTTCTTAGATTTATACTTGGCCGTAGGATGTACAGGATGTCTATGCTGGACATGGCCAGGGCTTTGCAGATATATACTCCTGGTGAATTACTACTACTCGATTATATGAATTTGATTTATCGTGGTGAAAGGGTAGATAGGAATTTTGACGCGAACGCCGTCTGGAGGCGTATGTCAAATTATAATGTTTTCACGCTGGGAGGAAAACACTCTTACTTACATATTAACAAAGCTGAGCTTCGTATAATTCATAGATTTTTGGCTAACTCGATTACACAGAGAGGTCACAATAAGGAGAAAATGACCTTACATGATTTATTTTACCTAAAGTGTATTCGAGACCCAAGAGGCTTTGTTAATATCTCTTACTGTGTTGGTTTTTATTTGTCTAAAATGGTAGAAGGAATACAGGAAGGGGGTATAATAAGAGGAGGTATTTTTGTTACTCTCATTGGAGAGTATTTGGGTGTAGATAGGGACCAAGGGGGTCCACTTTTGGAATGTAGGGAACAGCTTGAGCCTTTAGGATTGAAGGTCTATCAGGGTGCTAAGGTATTAAAGAGCAGACGAAACCAGGCAGTACCCTATGAAGGTCGTCACCCACAGGTAGAGAGAGGATCAGATGAGGAAATGGAGGAAGCAGATGACATTAGGGATGTCATTAGGGAGGCTATGATTGACGTCTACCAGCGTGTAGATGAGGTAGATGTGACAAATGGGGAGAGATTTAGTCGGATGGAGCAGTGGCAAGCCCGGAATGATTACGAGCATTTCAGGCAACGACAGCATGATAGATGGGACTATCATCAGCGTCAGATCATGAGCCGGCTGTCACCTCAGGATCACTACGTACCAACCCGACCTGCTTACTATCCTCCACACCAGCCCGAGATGAGACCACCATATACTCTCTACGACCTTAACCAGGCCTACCAGTACACCTATCACCAACCATGGAACCCGGATGACAACATGAACTGGAACCCCTATCCAGATTGATATAGTTCTAGTCGGTGATTTCTATGATTTTTATTATTTATTATTTTTATTTATTTATGTTTAAACACATTATTTTGATACTTTTATGTAAGTTTAATATTTTTATTATGTTGTACTAATATTTCATATTTGATTTGAAAGTGGGATTTAAAGTCCCATTTCAAATTACCATGCATGTTTATATTTGTATGTATGTATATTTTCAATTGTACACAACAGGGTAAAACAGCGCATTTTCAAAGACTGGCATTAAGTTCAGCAAAAGCTACTGATTTTGATGACAAAACGAAAAACAAATGTGATGTAACAACAAGACGAAATGAACAAATGATGTGCACCATATATCATTCAGCAAACAAACGCCAATATGTTTGGAAAATTTGGTAAAATTTAATCATTTTTCTACGATAATCACCCTCAATAATTTAAATTATTACTGATTTCTTGCAAATGAGGGCATTGCAAGATCTTAAGTGTGGGAAGGGGTTAAATTCTTTCGGATTTTTAAAATTTTTTGACTTATACACTTGGTTACCATTAAAAATACTAGTAATGCAGTAGTTGTATTAGAATCTAGTGCTCTCTGATAATAAAGAACAGCCCTAGTCTTATATACTGACTACCCAATTCTAGTAAAATTTTCAAAATTTTCAATTAAATGAATTTAAAATCATGTTTATACATATTTATGAACGATAAAACTAGGTGTTAACACCGAAATTATTGTTACCTCGGAAAGGACATAAATTGAGAAACAAACCAAAATGTTAGAATTCATTTAAAATGGAATAGAGGACAATAAAAAGATAAAGAAAAATTTAACTAAAAGCCAAGTGTGGGAAAAATTAACCAAGTTATTTTGAACATATATCACATATTTTTGTACAAATAACTGAAGATACTTTTGTTTTGGACAATTTTATCAGTTTTAGGTCAAGAAGTTGTCATCCAGACCAGTTGTAGAGTCTACGAAAAACCTTGAAAAGTTTTCTCGAAAATCAGCTGGAAATCCACGGACCTCAGCATCAAACAGGGTCGCCAAGTGGTCTGACTTATCCTAACTATGAGAGGATCTGTCTAGTAAAATGGGGAGGGCGCCGTGCAAATTAGCTTGATAACACTAATGAATCAGATCCCCAGAAAGGATAATCTCCTTAAAGATTAAAAATCAGCTTTTAAGCCTGATATTACTCAATCCTAGAGTTTGACCATAAAGATTGAGAATTACAAACTCATGGAATTCGATGATATCTAAACTCGAGCTTGAACGAGAAAATATTCTGATTAAAATTATAAACCGATTTGTTTTCTGAAAAACCCTATTTTCAATGCGTTCATTACCATTGAACGTAAAATCCTAGGAATTTACCTGGAATTCATTAGGTCACCTGAACCAAATCGGGTGTCAACCGTAAGAACGGTGGTTGCATAGCATGGTCGAAGACAGGACCTTGTGCCAGACCGAAAAACTATAGGGTGAGCTTTACTATTGCTCCTACAAAGGATAGTAATTGCATCCGACACGTTATAGACCATAATTAAAAGCATGTCAGGGGACATTGCCTTAACAGTTGCTTGTTCAACGCTTTCCTTTACAACCGGACGGTAATTTATCGAAAGGTAATATATGGAGCAAGTATACTGGACGTGTTGTTTTCCCAATACAAGGTTAGCAAGTGGGTGACACAAAATCGCAAGTTTTGAGCTAAAATTTTTAAATCTGAAACCTACCAAACCCACAAAAACATTTTGCAACACCGGTGAAGGGTTATTCCGGAAAACTTATCTAGGGTAAAAGCTAGATTTAATTTTCAAAAGATCAAATATTTTCATAAAGATCCAATTTCCTTAAGGATCTAAATTTTCATAGTCATGTGGGACTGTAAATCACATCGTTACTACCATTGTTCATACCGCCGTATAGAAATCACTGATGTACAAAGTGTGAAGAATAAAGAGGTGATTCTAGTATTTTTATTTCAAAACTATATTGCTTAAGGACAAGCAACGCTCAAGTGTGGGAATATTTGATAATGCTAAAAACGAACATATATTTCATAGCATTATCCCTCAAGAAAGACAAGCTTTTAGTTGCAATTATTCTATTTACAAGTGATATTCGTTTAAATAATAAAAGGTGAAGACAAAAGACAGATTCGACGAATTGAAGACGCAAACGACCAAAAAGCTCAAAAGTACAAAGTTCAATCAAAGAGGTTCAAATTATTGGTGAGAAACGTCTCAAAATTACAAGAGTACAAGCCGCAAAACGCAAAATACAAGATATTAAATTGTACGCAAGGACGTTCGAAAATCCGAAACCGGGACCAAGTCAACTCTCAACGCTCGACGCTACGGACCTAAAATTATGAGTTAACTATGCACAAGAATATAATATAATATTTAAATAATTATATAAATTATTTATATATTATATATATTTAAAAATAACGTCGACAAGCTAGAAAACAACCAAAATTGAGCTGTCCCAGCTGGCCATGCGATCGCATGGCCAGGAAGAGGGATTTTCATGCGGTCGCATGACCCAAAAAGTCAGGCCACATGCCTATAAATTTCGTGGTTTTGAGCAAGTTTTATGTATCTTTCCTCTATCTCTCACTCAACGTATATATATATATATATATATATATTATAATTTTAATTTTAATTTTAATTTTAATTTTAAATTCTAATAATAAGGGTATGTTAGCGAATGTTGTAAGGGTGTAAGTCGAAATTCTGTCCATGAAACGCTACGCTCTTATTAATCATTGTAAGTTATGTTCAACCTTTTTAAATTAATGTCTCGTAGCTAAGTTATTATTATGCTTATTTAATGCCAAAGTAATCGTGATGTTGGGCTAAATATTAAAATTGGGTAATTGGGCTTTGGACCATAATTGGGGTTTGAATAAAAGAACGACACTTGTAGAAATTAGACTATGGGCTATTAATGGGCTTTATATTAACTAAATGATACCTCGTTAATTTAATATATAGACTTATAATTTGACGTATTTATATATAACCACATACGCTTGACTGGGCACGGTGGGCGGGATATCTATAAATACCAATAATTGTTCATTTTACCAGACACGGAACTAGATTAATAGTTAATAGACTTGTTGAAACAGGGGTGGATTACATTCAAGGGTAATTGGTGTAATTGTTAACAAAGTAATAAAACCTTGGTTTACACGCAGTCGATAACCTGGTGTATTCATTAAACAAAGTATTAAGACCTTGTTACAATTCGAATCCCCAATTAGTTGGAATATTTGACTTCGGGAATAAGAATAATTTGACGAAGACTTTCGCACTTTATATTTATGACTGATGGACTATTATGGACAAATCCGTATGGACATATCAAATAATTCAGGACAAAGGACAATTAACCCATGGTAATAACCTAAAATCAACACGTCAAACATCATGATTACGGAAGTTTAAATAAGCATAATTCCTTTATTTCATATTTAATTGCACTTTTAATTATCGCACTTTTATTTATTGTCATTTTATTTAAATGTACTTTTAATTATCGTACTTTTTAATTATCGCAATTTTATTTATCGCACTTTTATTTATCGCAATTTCATTATCGTTATTTACTTTACGCTTAAAATTAAGTTATATTTATTTTTAATATTTTACATTAGGTTTTAACTGCAACTAAAGTTTTAAAAATTGACAAACCGGTCATTAAACGGTAAAAACCCCCTTTTTATATTAATAATACTACTTATATATATATTTATATTTTTACAATTATAAGTTAAAAATATAGCGTTAAACTTGGCGAGTTCCCTGTGGACGAACCGGACTTACTAAAAACTACACTACTGTACGATAAGGTACACTGCCTATAAGTGTTGTAGCAAGGTTTAGGTATATCCATTTTATAAATAAATAAATATCTTGTGTAAAATTGTATCGTATTTAATAGTATTTTCTTGTATCACACACATCAGTTGCTCATGTTCTTCCTTGTTCTTCGAGTAAATCAATATGTCGTCGATAAAAACAATAACAAATTTGTCTAAATACGGTCTACAGATGCGATTCATTAGATCCATGAATACTGCTGGAGCATTAGTTAATCGAAAAGGCATAACTAAAATTCATAGTGACCGTAACGGGTTCTGAACGCGGTTTTAGGAACATCTTCTTCCTTCACTCTCAGCTGTTGATATCCGGAGTTTAGATCAATCTTAGAATAAACACTTGATCCTTGCAATTGATCAAACAAATCATCAATCCTCGGTAATGGGTACCTGATGTTATGCGAGGTGTATACGAAATAGTTTATATTTTACTAGGAAATACTATTAAATACGATACAATTTTACACAAGTTATTTATTTATTTATAGAATGGATATACCTAAACCTTGCTACAACACTTATAGGCAGTGTACCTAATCGTACAGTAGTGTAGTTTTTAGTAAGTCCGGTTAGTTCCACAGGGATCTTAGCCAAGTTTAACGCTATATTTTTAAAACTATATTTGTATAAATAAATATATATATATATATATATATATATATATATATATATATATATATATATATATATATATATATATATATATATATATATATAAGTAGTATTATTATTATAAAAGGGGGATTTTACCGTTTAATGACCGGTTTGTCGATTTTAAAACTTTAGTCGCAGTTAAAACCTAATGTAAAATATTAAAAATAAATATAACTTAAATTAAAGCGTAAAGTAAATAACGATAAGGAAATTGCGATAAATAAAAGTGCGAAAAATAAAATGACGATAAATAAAATTGCGATAATTAAAAAGTACGATAAATAAAATGACAATAAATTAAAGTGCGATAATTAAAAGTGCAATTAAATATGAAATAAAGGAATTATGCTTATTTAAACTTCCGTAATCATGATGTTTGACGTGTTGATTTTAGTTTATTCCCATAGGTTAATTGTCCTTTGTCTTGGATTATTCAATATGTCCGTCTAGTTTTTGTCCATAACAGTCCATCAGTTATAAATATAAAGTGCGAATGTCCTCGTCAAATTATCCTTATATCCGAAGTCAAATATTCCAACTAATTGGGGACTTAAACTACAATTACACCAAGTGTCCTTGTATATAATTCACCCCTGTTTTAATAAGTCCATTGACTATTAATCCATTCCCGTGTTCGGTTAAATGAACGATTATTAGTACTTATAAATATCCCGCCATCGTGTCCGATCGAGTGTATATGGTTATTTATAGGTACGTCTAATTGTAAATCTTTATATTAAATTAACAAACTATCATTTAATTAAACAAATATAAAGCTCATTAATAGCCCATAATCTAATTTTCACAAGTGTCGTTCTTTTGTCCAAACCCCAATTATGGTACAAAACCCAATTACCATGTCTTTAATATTTAGCCCAACATCACGATTACTTCAGCTTAAATAAGCATAATAATAACTTAGCTACGAGACATTAATTTAAAAAGTTTGAACATAACTTACAATGATTAATAATAGCGTAGCATTACACGGACAGAATTTCGACTTACACCCTTACAACATTCGCTAACATACCCTTATTATTAAAATTAAAATTAAAATTATAATATATATATATATATATATATATATATATATATATATATATATATATATATATACGTTTGAGAGATGGAGAAAGAAAAAGATGTGTTAAAAAATGGCCAGAACACGCGAAATTTATAGGATGTCTGCTGCTACAGGACACCATGCGATCGCATGGTTTTTGGCCTTCCTGGCCATGCGATCACATGGCCTACTTTTTCAGCTCACATGTCTTTATTTTCTTCTTTGCCGACGATTTATATATATAATATAATATATATATAATTTTAAGAATTATTTATATATTATATTATATTTATGTGCATAGTTGACTTGTAATTTTTAGTCCGTTGCGTCGAGCGTTGAGAGTTGACTTTGGTCCCAGTTCCGGATTTTTGAACGTCCTTGCGTACAATTTAATATCTTGTATTTTGCGTTTTGCGGCTCGTACTCTTGTAATTTTGAGACGTTTCTCATCAATAATTTGAACCATTTTGATTGTACTTTGTACTTTTGAGCTTTTTGGTCGATTGCATCTTCAATTTGTTGAATCTGTCTTTTGTCTTCACTTTTTATTATACAAACGAATATCACTTGTAAATAGAACAATTGCAACTAAAAGCTTGTCTTTCTTGAGGGATAATGCTATGAAATATATGTTCATTTTTAGCATTATCAAATATTCCCACACTTGAGCGTTGCTTGTCCTCAAGCAATATAGTCTTGAAAATAAAAATACTAGAATCACTTCTTTTATTCTTCACACTTTGTACATCAGTGATTTCTATACGACGGTATAAACAATGATAGTAACGTTATGGTTTACAGTCTCACATGACTATGAAAATTTAGATCCTTAAGGAAATTGGATCTTTATGAAAACATTTGATCTTTTGAAAATTAAATCTAGCTTTTACCCTAGATAAGTTTTCTGGAATAACCCTTCACCGGTGTTTGCAAAATTGTTTTTGTGGGGTTTGTGGGTTTCAGATTTGAAAATTTTAGCTCAAAACTTGCGGTTTTGTGGCACCCACTTGCTAACCTTGTATTGGGAAAGCAACACGTCCAGTATACTTGCTCCGTATATTACCTTTCGGTAAACTACCGTCCGGTTGTAAAGAAAAGTGTTGAACAAGCAACTGTTAAGGCAATGTCCCGTGACATGCTTTTAATTATGGTCTATATCGTGTCGAATGCAATTACTATCCTTTGTAAGAGCAATAGTAAAGCTCACCCTATTATTTTTCGATCTGGCACAAGGTCCTGTCTTCGACTATGCTATGTAACCACTGTTCTTACGGTTGACACCCGATTTGGTTCAGGTGACCTAATGAATTCCAGTTGAATTCCTAGGATTTTACGTTCAATGGTAATGAACTCATTAAAAATGGGTTTTCAGAAAACAAATCGGTTTTTAATTTTGATCAAAATAAATTCTCCTTCAAGCTCGAGTTTAGATATCATCGAATTCCATGAGTTTGTAATTCTCAATCTTTAAAAGTCAATCTCAAGGATTGAGTAATATCAGTCTTAAAAGTTGATTTTTGATCTTTAAGGAGATTATCCTTTCTGGGGGTCTGATTCATTAGTCTTATCAAGCTAATTTTCACGGCGCCCTCCCCATTTTACGAGATAGATCCTCTCATGGTTAGAATAAGTCTGACCACTTGGCGACCCTGTTTGATGCTGAGGTTCGTGGATTTCCAGCTGATTTTCGAGATGACTTTTCTAGATTTTTCGTCAACCTACAGCTGGTCTTGACGACAACTTCCTGACCTAAATCAAGAAGCGCGTGTCTTTTTTGGAAGACTTTACTTCCTTTTAATGATGGAATTGATTCATCGTGCAGATCCATCTTTCTTTCAAATATATTACAATAAATTAGGTAAAACTGATTAAAATCGTCCAAAACCAAAGTACCTGCAATAATCTTGTACAAACATATGTGATATGTGTTTTAAATAACTTGGTAAATTCTTCCCACACTTAGCTTTTATTTTCCTTTCTTTGCCTTTTTATTTTCCTCTATTCCATTTTAAATGAATTCTAACGTTTTGGGTTGTTTCTCCATTTATGTTCTCTCTGAGGTAACAATAATTTCGGTATTACAACCTAGTTTTATCGTTCATAAATATGTATAAACATGATTTTGAATTTATTTAATTGAAAATATTTCAAATGTTCACAAAATTTGGCAATTAAACTAAGTGTAAACCCGAGAGAATTTATAACCCTTCCCTACACTTGAGATCATGCAATGCCCTCATTTGCATGAAATCAGACTATAATTATAAATTCATGAGGGTGATTAGTGTAGAAAAGTGATTAAAAATACCGAGTTTGAAATTTCTAAACTCGTCGAATGATAGATGGCGCGCCTCATCGTTCATTTCTTTTGTTGTAATTTCACATATGTTTTGCGTCTTATCGTCAAAATTAGTAGCTATTGCTGAACCTAATGTCAGTCTTTGAAAGTGCGCTGTTTTACCATGTTTTGTACATAAGATAAACTACAAACATATAATATATATATATATATATATATATATATATATATATATATATATATATATATATATATATATATATATATATATATATATATATATTATAAAACCTTTATTTATTAAAACAATTTAAATGAATGATTTTTAAAATTTTGTTTCCTTTTATTTTAGGTAGTTTCGGTATGTTTACCTAGTCCGTCCCTCGACAAAATTTAAAATTTGTCGTTTTTAAAGCGATTGTTTTAAAAGCAAAGATTTTTGGATTTTTAAATTTTTTTAATTTTTTTGGTATACTTTAGATCAATAAAATTAAAAATAATGATAACAAAATTTGTCGCCCCGCCCTCGGGTAAAGCAATTTCGGTTCCATGACCTAGTCTTCAACTTACGATGAATTTTAGAAATCATTTTTTTTAAACTTAATGAAATAAAGTAATTTTTGTTTATTAAAATCACACAAAAATTAAATTTAAAAAGCATATTAATTTCATATAAAACCTACAAAATATTTGAAAAAATCAGAATGGGAGGAGAAAACTAGTTCTTTAGTGTCTACTAGCGGAAAAGACCAATCGAATTCCATTCTCGGAACTACACGAGAACAGAACAACTAACCCTAGACAGCATTATTTCTTAGAACATTTGAATCTCCCCACACTTAGGTAGCTATGGTGTCGAAATTGTGGTTAACTTCATTGTCAATTTCTCTTGGACCATAATCAATTTACATATTTGTGACTTTTGCTTTAAGCCATTGGTCGGATTTGAAAGGACCCGTCCTAATCCACCTGGACGAAGTCATCAACATTTGGTCCCATTGCGATGATCGGCTCCAAGTAATGTCCTTATATTGAGCAAATGCACAGCGGAAGACTTAATTCGTACCTGAGAATAAACATGCTTTAAAGTGTCAACCAAACGGTTGGTGAGTTCATAGGTTTATCATAACAATCATTTCAATATGTTAATAGACCACAAGATTTCATAATCATAAACATAATACACTCGCAAGTGTATGTAAAGCATTCTAAGTGGTTGAGCACTTGGTAACCATACATAACATTTAATCAACGTCGCATATTCCCTTTATTATGAAATCTCACTACACCGTACCAAGTGTAGTCACCAAAATGAAGTACTGTGCAACCGTTGAATACTGGTCGTCCAGTCCGGTTGGGGTTGTCAGGCCCGATAGATCTATCAACAGGATTCGCGTTTACAATACCCATGTAAATAGTAGTTACCAAGCTACAGGAAAATATGCCAGTGGTACAACTCAACGTAGAATATATTTTTAAGTACTTGTGTCTATTTTGTAAACATTTATAAAAGCAACGCATGTATTCTCAGCCCAAAAATATATATTGCAAAAGCAATTAAAAAGGGAGCAAATGAAACTCACTTTTGCCTTGAAGGTATTTAATTCGACTTGGTCTCCGATAGATATCACGAACCTAACCATATATATAATATATCAACATATTTTCTTTTTAAGTAATCGTTACATATATATATACTTTTAATACTTTTAATATTTTCTTAGTCAGTAGTTAGCAGTCCGATGTTAGTGGTCCACAATTAGTTGCTTAAATAAAATAAATAAAGACCCCATCGTATTCGTATTGATCAGAATTAATCTCGACCCATGGTACCATGTTGTCAAATAACGTGTTGCGTACATAAAGTACCGTGTTGTCAAATGACGTGTTGCGTACAATCATGAGGTCTTATGATTAATCTTCTCATGTTGTTTACGGGTGGTCCTGAAATATATAAAATCAAATCATAAGTAATTATATATAAAATATCATATTAATTGGAAAAGATATGATTCATTTACTTTTTCTCCAAATATTTTCGTAGCTAAACTAGCTTCGGATACCCAATCTTGTTTTAGTCGTAGTTTCTTCATTACAACTCCGTTTTTGTTGGTTCAACTTGCCACTTCCTTGGATCGAGTCAAATTTTAAGAATATGAACTGAAAATACCTTAGTTTGTATTCGAAATCATAGGTTATAGGTCAAACTTTGGTGAAACTTATGAAAGTGATCATTTTCCATCATAAAAACAACATTTAATGATCATTTTTCTAAAAATACTTACACTTTGAGTTAAACCATGAAATTTTTATGTGTTAACATATTCATAAGAAATTTCATTTTTCCAGAACATGAACTTCCAATTAAATGTTCAAGATGGTTTTTAATTATCCAACCCAAAACAGCCCCCGGTTGCACTCCGACGACGTAGATTCAGTTTTTAAGATGTTCTTTGTAAAACCAAGTTATATCTTGTTAGGTTAGCATATCATTATGATATATTACAGGTCTTGAAGTGTTTTAAAAGTCAAGTTAGAAGGATCTATTTAGTTTACGAACAAGTTTGAAATCATTCAAACTATGTTCTTGTTGTTAAAATTTTATACCACAAAATAAGATAGCTATATGAATATGAATTGAATAAGATTATGAACAAGGTTACTACCTCAAGTTACTTGGACAAAGTTACTACAAAAGATAAGAAATAATATTGAAATCAAAGAGTGGTGGAGTTAGATCAAAAGGTTGGAAGTAAACTTCTTCAAATGGGTGGTTATTTTGATATGTTCTTGAAAGAGTTTTCTTATGGTGTTTAAGGCTTGTAATTGAAGCTAAATTATGGGAAAAATGCTTGGAGATGATCAAGTATGAAGTTAGGAGTATTTTGAGAGAGAAATGAGGGTGTAGGTATAAGAAAATGGAGTGAAGAAATGGTGTTCATTTATAAAAACGTTTTTAGTTTATAATGAAAGAAAAGGATTCCTAATTTTGTTTTCTTACTAATAATTCATACTACTTGACAAATCCTAGTTACCTCATATCTAGGGCAGTAATAATGTTGATTAGGATGTTGATTTGATGTGTATATACCAATAGTAAACGCGTATAGAAGCTGGGTATGATACGGGTACATATACCCTAGATATACGTATAGAAATCTTGAGGAAACGGAATGAGAATTCAAATATAGCTATCTTTTGTGAATATAGTTATATTGTTTTATGTATTTAAGTCCTTAAAAAGTGATCAAATACAATATATATACGATACATGTATAAGCATTATAGATTATAAGTATATATATCAAAGAATGTTACGTATAGTTATCGTTTTGAAAACTTAATTTAGTAAGTTTCAAAATATACTTATAACTCATTGTCATTAGTACACAATGAGATGTTAAACCATCCTTAGATCATGTTAAATATATATAAATACATATATATAAACAAACGTATAATTATCGTATGTTATATAGTTCGTGATATCATCGGTCATATTGGACGGTCAAACGTTGTGTAAAACTCTTTTCAAAAACACAAGTCTCAACAATTTGGATTGCTTATCATGTTGGTATGGTTTAATTTATGTAAATATTAATCTCATAAGTATAATTTGGTCAGAAAATTCCGGGTCATTACAGTACCTACCCGTTAAAGAAATTTCGTCCCCGAAATTTGATAGAGGTTGTTATGGATAACAATAAGAAGGTTTTCATGACAAATATAAGGTGATAATGAAGTTTTATCATCATTGAGTAATGTAGATAAAACGATTCGATTATGCGAAGAATATAAATGAGAGTATCGTAAAAGAGTGAGATGAGTAAAATATATTCGTCTTAACCGATGACGTAGTTATGATTGATTTCCTGGATTTAAGGGATTTAAAGAGAATCTTACGTAATAAGATTTGGTTCTTTGGTGATTAAGGAAATCAGGATCTTCTTTGATTATATGCAATAATCAGTTTCGATTGCTCTGTCGGATATTTCACTATAAATTCACCCCTTCGTTTCCTTATTTTCCACGACTCACTCCTTCTATTCTTTCTCCCTTGATTCTTACTTTAAAGCATTCATAAATATGCTCCATCCAGTCCTGATTCTTGATATACTCCTAACTTTTATATCTGTCATTCTTCTTTTTTATCTACCACCAGAAGAATCTATTTACTTCTACTATACTCTTGTGTTTATAGTGTTTCTAATTCTCCCGTGTCTCTATATTGCTATCTGCATCAATATACACGGTTTGTAATTTCGGGGTTATTATCGGAGTTTATATTCTTCATTATTTTTCGGAGCTTCATGCTTTCGTTTTCTCTTCCCGACTTCGAGTCAAGCGAGTAATGGTCCGAAATTCGTAGATATGAAATTCAGAATGAACATAGCTAATGCTCTAAGAAGAAAATGGTAATAGAACGATTTTGATTTGTTAAATTACCAGAATACCCTGGAGAAGACCGAGTCATCCAGAAAAATATTCTCTTGATATATTTAGAGATTAGATAGAATGTAAGAGTCGTGTAAATGGCACATGATGACGGTACTGTGAATCATCATGCTTCATTAGAAACTCAGCATGACTTACTATAATATAATGACGTTGATCAAGTGTCATTATATTATACTAATCCATGCTTCAGTTCCCAACACTACTTCAAAACATTCATATTTTAAACTCGAAGGTTTCAGAATTTAGAAACTAACACAGTTTCTTTTATGTTGCAGATATTACGGAGAGATAAATGATCTAAGATAAGAATAGTTGTGAAAATATCGCCAGAAATATGGAGGATATTTATAATAGAACATACGAGAATATCTTAGAATTTCTAATATCAATGGATGATGAAGAAGATTTGTCTGTGAAGGTTTAGAATGAGAAATAAGATGTTTGCTAACGATTTCAGCAGGCACAGAATCATTTGGATTCTTTGAAGGCAAACTTATTCTTTGTGATTTGTCCACGGCTTTCTTCATAGTTTCGCATAATCCGCTTTTCGGTACTAAATTTTCTATCGAGCGTTCCTAACACTCCTTTCTTTATCATCAAACTTTTGGCCATTAAGATCATCTACAACATGCTGCTTCGTCAGCATTTTCAAAGTTAACTGATCTGGGTCATCGGTTATCAAACCGAGGTAGTTTCAGGAGAATTGTGTTTTTTAGAATGATTAATCGCTGATGGTAATATTGTGGAATATAAAAGGTTCCCCAGTAATAATAAAGAGTACGCATATATATTGCGGTTATAATAAAGTTGTTTCGGATGAAAAGTCGGAGTTGACTTGCAGGAGCTGTGACAACATTAGCTACTTTGGAAAGGGATTGCAAAACGATCTTCGGTAATAACAATGTCAAAGGAACTAGAACAGATACGTGACAAACGTTTACTCAGTTTCCGAGGGTTTTTCAGGTGCATAACTATATGCATCAATCTTTTCTTCCGTAGATGAAGTGCGGTTAGTTTATCCTCTCGATTGAGGTGTTTTTAAGAATCATGATAGATTTGAACGCTGATTGTAATCGTCGAGATACAATGAGGTTTAAGATGAAATCAAGTGGCAATCTTGAAGAACTGTTTAGTTTCATATGTTATAATCAATATTTTAATTCATTTTAATTGTCCAATGTCATTAGTCCACAGTCGATAGTCCACAGTAACAGTCCAATAATTCATATATAGTTTAATATATAATATACGAATTAATTAATACGTGTCATGACCCGTAAACGTCTCAGACTCGATCACAACTCAAACTATATATATTATTGTAGAATCAACCTCAACCCTGTATAGAGAACTCAATCATTACTGCATATAGAGTGTCTATGGTGATTCCAAATAATATATATAGATGCGTCGATATGATATGTCAAAACATTGTATACGTGTCCCGATATTTAAAGTGCGTAAAATAATTACAGAAATTAAATGACGATAAATAAAAGTGAGATAATTAAATTGCGATAAATAAACTGCGATAAATAAAATGTAATCAGTTAGCTAGGAACAGTTAGCTGGAACAGTTAGCGTGGATTCTTTACAAAATTTTTCATAGTTAATTTGTTTGTTTCTAACAGATTTTATTTTGTCATATGTTTTCTTCATATGCCACTTGTTGGATTCTGGGAAGTCAAAATCCAAATATGAAATTGAATGAAAATGGTTATTCTGCGGTGAACGGATACGTATATCGGTGGTTGTAAGTAGGATAGTAAATGACTGTTGAATCAGCTTCGATGAATGTACAATGTAACTTATTAAGATGAAATCTAATTATTCCTCGGGTATTACCTACCCGTTAAAAAAAAAAATTTCACCATTAATATTTTGTACAAAAGAACTTTTAATTACAATCTTTATGAAAACATATATACATATATATTTTCTTCAGATGAAATCATGAATTTAATGAGTTAATATGATATTAATCTCATTTGCTTTTCGGTTTGAGCTAGAATAAGAAATCTCTAAAACTTTTTGAAACCACATATTCTTCGCAGAATATCAATGAAGTTATGGATCAATACTTCATCGTTCATTATTGTTGGTACTCCTTGGTATCTATGGTGCGTATGATGTTGATGTTTGTGGGACAGATTATGATGTCGAGACGTGTGATGCGGATGTTGTTTGTTAGTGGTGATGATGGTATTGTTGATGTTATTGATGGTGGTGATGATTATGCTGCTGGTGCTGCTGCTGGTGTTTGCAACCTTCGCACCATGTTCTCCAAAGTCGTCACGCGAGCGCGAAGTTCGTTAACTTCTGCTAGTACACCGGGATGATTGGCGGTTGGAGCAAGCGAATGAACAAGATTTGTAATATGGGATAGTATATAATCGTGACGAGATACTCTAGAAATGAGAGAGAAAATGGTGTTTCGAATAGGTTCGCCGGTAAGTGCTTCAGGTTCATCGCCAAGAGGGCAATTTGGTGGATGGAATGGATCACCTTCTTCTTGTCTCCAGTGATTTAGTATATTACGAACTCATTCCCAATTCATCCAGAATAGATGATGGGAAATTGGTTGATCCATTCTGGTGACGCTGCTTTCGGAGCCCGAATGGAAATCCATATCGGCATAACTGTCGGAATCTGAAGAATTCGAACTAGATGCGGAATCCATCTTGTATAATGGGGAAAATGAATTTTTGGTATGGAATAGATTATAGGAGTTAGATTTGGTACTCTTCAATACATAATTTACATATGTATATATAATACCAAAATCCCGTAAATTACGGAGAATCTTTGAAAAGGTATCAGTCAAAGTTCGCAATAACAGATATATTAAGATAAGAATTCGTCTATACACTATCAATGCAGTAAATGCAGTAAAACGTGTCTAGACTTATGAATGATAAGCAGGTACCTAAGGATGATAAGCAGATGATTTCCGACTAGAAATGATAAGCAAAACTTTTGACATGTAGACACGGTCGAAGTCCAGACTCATTAATGCATCCTAACAACTACTAGTTAGACACACTAATGCAAGACCTGGTTCGCTACGACCACCGCTCTGATACCAACTGAAAGGACCCGTCCTAATCCACCTGGACGAAGTCATCAACATTTGGTCCCATTGCGATGATCGGCTCCAAGTAATGTCCTTATATTGAGCAAATGCACAGCGGAAGACTTAATTCGTACCTGAGAATAAACATGCTTTAAAGTGTCAACCAAAAGGTTGGTGAGTTCATAGGTTTATCATAACAATCATTTCAATATGTTAATAGACCACAAGATTTCATAATCATAAACATAATACACTCGCAAGTGTATGTAAAGCATTCTAAGTGGTTGAGCACTTGGTAACCATACTTAACATTTAATCAACGTCGCATATTCCCTTTATTATGAAATCTCACTACACCGTACCAAGTGTAGTCACCAAAACGAAGTACTGTGCAACCGTTGAATACTGGTCGTCCAGTCCGGTTGGGGTTGTCAGGCCCGATAGATCTATCAACAGGATTCGCGTTTACAATACCCATGTAAATAGTAGTTACCAAGCTACAGGAAAATATGCCAGTGGTACAACTCAACGTAAAATATATTTTTAAGTACTTGTGTCTATTTTGTAAACATTTATAAAAGCAACGCATGTATTCTCAGCCCAAAAATATATATTGCAAAAGCAATTAAAAAGGGAGCAAATGAAACTCACTTTTGCCTTGAAGGTATTTAATTCGACTTGGTCTCCGATAGATATCACGAACCTAACCATATATATAATATATCAACATATTTTCTTTTTAAGTAATCGTTACATATATATATACTTTTAATACTTTTAATATTTTCTTAGTCCGTAGTTAGCAGTCCGATGTTAGTGGTCCACAATTAGTTGCTTAAATAAAATAAATAAAGACCCCATCGTATTCGTATTGATCAGAATTAATCTCGACCCATGGTACCATGTTGTCAAATGACGTGTTGCGTACATAAAGTACCGTGTTGTCAAATGACGTGTTGCGTACAATCATGAGGTCTTATGATTAATCTTCTCATGTTGTTTACGGGTGGTCCTGAAATATATAAAATCAAATCATAAGTAATTATATATAAAATATCATATTAATTGGAAAAGATATGATTCATTTACTTTTTCTCCAAATATTTTCGTAGCTAAACTAGCTTCGGATACCCAATCTTGTTTTAGTCGTAGTTTCTTCATTACAACTCCGTTTTTGTTGGTTCAACTTGCCACTTCCTTGGATCGAGTCAAATTTTAAGAATATGAACTGAAAATACCTTAGTTTGTATTCGAAATCATAGGTTATAGGTCAAACTTTGGTGAAACTTATGAAAGTGATCATTTTCCATCATAAAAACAACATTTAATGATCATTTTTCTAAAAATACTTACACTTTGAGTTAAACCATGAAATTTTTATGTGTTAACATATTCATAAGAAATTTCATTTTTCCAGAACATGAACTTCCAATTAAATGTTCAAGATAGTTTTTAATTATCCAACCCAAAACAGCCCCCGGTTGCACTCCGACGACGTAGATTCAGTTTTTAAGATGTTCTTTGTAAAACCAAGTTATATCTTGTTAGGTTAGCATATCATTATGATATATTACAGGTCTTGAAGTGTTTTAAAAGTCAAGTTAGAAGGATCTATTTAGTTTGCGAACAAGTTTGAAATCATTCAAACTATGTTCTTGTTGTTAAAATTTTATACCACAAAATAAGATAGCTATATGAATATGAATTGAATAAGATTATGAACAAGGTTACTACCTCAAGTTACTTGGACAAAGTTACTACAAAAGATAAGAAATAATCTTGAAATCAAAGAGTGGTGGAGTTAGATCAAAAGGTTGGAAGTAAACTTCTTCAAATGGGTGGTTATTTTGATATGTTCTTGAAAGAGTTTTCTTATGGTGTTTAAGGCTTGTAATTGAAGCTAAATGATGGGAAAAATGCTTGGAGATGATCAAGTATGAAGTTAGGAGTATTTTGAGAGAGAAATGAGGGTGTAGGTATAAGAAAATGGAGTGAAGAAATGGTGTTCATTTATAAAAACGTTTTTAGTTTATAAACAAAGAAAAGGATTCCTAATTTTGTTTTCTTACTAATAATTCATACTACTTGACAAATCCTAGTTACCTCATATCTAGGGCAGTAATAATGTTGATTAGGATGTTGATTTGATGTGTATATACCAATATTAAATGCGTATAGAAGCTGGGTATGATACGGGTACATATACCCTAGATATACGTATAGAAATCTTGAGGAAACGGAATGAGAATTCAAATATAGCTATCTTTTGTGAATATAGTTATATTGTTTTATGTATTTAAGTCCTTAAAAAGTGATCAAATACATTATATATACGATACATGTATAAGCATTATAGAATATAAGTATATATATCAAAGAATGTTACGTATAGTTATCGTTTTGAAAACTTAATTTAGTAGTTTCAAAATATACTTATAACTCATTGTCATTAGTACACAATGAGATGTTAAACCATCCTTAGATCATGTTAAATATATATAAATACATATATATAAACAAACGTATAATTATCGTATGTTATATAGTTCGTGATATCATCGGTCATATTGGACGGTCAAACGTTGTGTAAAACTCTTTTCAAAAACACAAGTCTCAACAATTTGGATTGCTTATCATGTTGGTATGGTTTAATTTATGTAAATATTAATCTCATAAGTATAATTTGGTCGGAAAATTCCGGGTCATTACAGGATTCCTGTGTAATATCCACAAATTCAACTAGTTTCGCCTTTTCTCTAGGAGATAGATTGGATACTAACCGGTTACATAACTTAAAGTTCCCCTTGGTTCTACCATCGTGAATCCGTTTAATAAGTTTCTTCATTGAACTGTTAATAACGGAGTCATTTAATTTTGTATCAACAACGGGGTTCTTTGTTATCAGGTCATCATTAGGTGTTACTTCATCTTCCCCACACTTAGGCATTTTATTATTGCTAAGCACTACCGTTGGAGTTGGTAAAACAACATGGTTCTTACATATCGTTTTTGTCGGTTCAACGGTTTTGGTTGGTGGAGATTTAGACTTTTGACTCACAAAGGTGATCGATTTTTCATTATTACTAAGTGTCATTCTACCCTCTCTTACATCAAATAACGCCCCGGTAGATGCTAAGAATGGTCGACCTAAAATTAGAGGAATGTTTGGGTCCTCTTCAATGTCAATGACAATAAATTCGACTAAAAAGGTTAAATTACCTACTTGAACGGGTAGGTCGTCAGCAATTCCAACTGGGTGCTTAATGGTTTGATCAAAAAGTCGAACACTCATCTCTGTTGGACTTAACTCACCTACTCCTAATCTCTTATATAATGAAAGAGGCATAACACTCAGACTCGCACCTAAATCTGATAGTGCATCATACAGGACACAATCACTAAGTAGACAAGGAACAATATATTCACCCGGATCACCCACCCTGGGTGGAGGTTTTGGTGGAACTGTCTTAACCGAGTTTATCTTTACGGTTTTTGTTTCTTGTACTTTCGTATTCTTCTTCTTCTTTCCAGAGGTATCACAAACTTTATTACCTATTACTTTCTCATACTCAACTCCTTTTCTTGAAAACGGGATGGGTGGTTTGTATGGTGCCACCACTGGCTTTACATACTCGGGTGGTAGTGGTGTTGTAACTTCTTCATTGTTACTCACGTCTAAAACCTTCCCATCTTCTGATGCTGGTTTTTCAGAATTTGTTGAGACCATATTAACATTCTCATTCTGAGGATTTACTTCAGTATTACTCGGTAGCTTTTCTTGTTCCCTCTCACTCATCATGCTAGCAAGAGTACCTACGTGTTTTTCTAGATTCAAAATGGAAGCTTGTTGAGTTCTTAATGACTGATCAAACCTCTCATTTGTTTGAGTTTGAGATGTAATAAATTGTGTTTGAGATTTCATTAGCTTTGCCATCATTTCTTCTAGATTTGGCTTTTTCTCTTCGGTTTGTTGTGGTGGTTTATATAAGCCAGGTCTTTGTTGATTGAAAGTGTTGTTTTGAGTTGGTTGGTTATTCGGACCTTGTTGGTTATAGGAGTTATTGTTTGGCCCATTTGGTTTGTAAAGAATGTTTTGATTTCGATTGAAGTTTGGCCTTGGCGGTTATAATTATTTTGATAATTATTTCCCGGCCTTTGGTTCATGTAGGAAACATTCTCACGCTGTTCCATCATTTGCTCAATGTGACAATCTTTCGTTAAGTGTGGTCCACCGCATTGCTCACAACTGATTCGTATTCCGTGAATATCTTTATTCATTTTTTCCATTCGTCTCTCAAAAGCATCTATTTTTGCAGAAACGGAATCAAAGTCATGGCTAGAATCGGCTCTAGCCACTTTAGATGAACGAAAAATATCTTTTTCCTGATGCCACTCATGTGAGTGGCAGGCTGTGTTATCAATAATTTTGTAAGCTTCAGTTGCGGTTTTCTTCATAATGGAACCACCAACTGTTATGTCGATGTCTTTTCGTGTAGCAACGTCGCATCCTTGGTAGAATATTTTTACTATTTGATAAGTATCTAAACCGTTTTGAGGACATCCTCTCAACAATTTTCCGAATCTTGTACACGCCTCATATAGAGTTTCATTTGGCTTTTGTGTGAACGTAACTATTTCTCCTTGAAGTCTCACGGCTTTAGATGCCGGAAAGAATTGTTTAAAAAATTTCTCAACTAAAACATCCCATGTATCAATCGCCCCTTCAGGTAACGATTCTAGCCAATCTTTGGCTTCTCCCTTTAAAGTCCAGAGAAATAACATGAGATAGATCTGTTCATCCTCAACTTCTCTTATTTTAAATAAAGTACAGATCCTATTAAAGGTACGAAGATGTTTGTTTGGATCTTCTTTTGGCGTACCACTATATTGGCATTGATTAGTTACCATGTGTAGGATTTGTCCTTTGATTTCATAATCTGGCGCATTAATATCTGGCTTAATAATGGCATGACCTTGGCCAGTGCGTTTGGCTCTCATTCGGTCTTCCATACTTAGAGGTTCAGTTACTTCCATAATTGAATTTGTTGAATACAAATCAATAGAGGATTCTGATTTAACGGTTTGTGGTTCAGGAGGACTAATTAGTGTTTCAGAATCTTGGAATTTTCCTTGAATATCCTCCGGGTTCTCAATTGTGAAGTCGGGTTCAAAAAATGGATTATCGGAATTTTGAATTGGAAAACTTGTTCGACTAGATTATAATTCTAAAGAAAAATCAACAGCGGCAATATTAGCTAGATGTCTTGATCGAGTTACAGGTGGTGAACGTATGAAAGGTGGTGAACGTTTTGCTCGATGCATTCACTGAATATCCTATTAGTTATAAAAATAAAAATTATATAAGTTATCAAATTAATAGACTTTTCTGATTTTGCCCACGTTTCGAATAGCCAATAGATGCAGCAGGTAGCCAGGACCCTTTAAATCGGAAGCCCACAGCTTGCCACTAACAAATCCAACTATTACTACGAACCAGAAACTTTTGGATGTCTATTAATTTAACCGCTTAAAATAATTTTTCGTTTTGAAATTTTAGAGAAGAAATAGAAAATTCTATGTCCTAAAAACTAGAGCGTCGAGAAATAAGAAAGAAAAAGAGCGCGTCGGAAAACGTCGAAGAATAAAAGATCGAAAAATAATAAAAAGAACGTAGCGCGTCAAAACTTAAAAGTCTAAAAACTAAGAATTAAAAGTTGCGTCTAAAAGTATTAAAGCTTAAAAGAAATTCTATATCCAAAACGGCAATAACTTAAAAAGTACTAAAATTTATAAAACGGCGTCGCAAAATTCTAAAGCACCTAAATCTTAGTCTAAAGAAAAAGCAATTAAGGGATTTTACGGCAAATCCTAAAAATCTAAAAATATAAATAACTATGGCAAATACTAAATTTAAAACTAAGTACGAGCGAAAAATTATAATATTACGCTTAAACGATAAAAATGATACGAAATATAAAAAGATATAAAAAGTGATAAAATTACTTATTTTTATAAAAATATTATTTTTATATTTTTTTATAAAAGTATTAAGTTTATATATTTAATAAAACTAATTATATCTAAAAATACAAATTAACTAAAACTAATACTAAATAATATAATAATTAACCCTAATTATAATTATTAATAATAATAATAATAATAATAATAATAATAATAATAATAATAATAATAATAATAATAATAATAATAAAAACGTAACCCTAATTCGTTGACTAAGGTACTGGGGCTGTCAAATTAGTCCATGCGATCGCATGGATTGTCTGTAGGATTTTCATGCGGTCGCATGGCTTGGGTTTCCACGTCTGTTTAGATGGGCTGCTACAGTGTCGGGCCGTATTCTTTTATTTTTTTTTTCTTTTTTAGTTTTATAAATATATAAAGTATTTAAATAAAATAAATAAAAACTTATATTTTTACAAAAAAAACTACCTATTAGTTTTTGTAACTAAAAGAAAATACAAACTTTTTAATTTTTTTTATATTTTGAACAACTCTTAAAAATATATATATTTTGTTTTTCTTTTTATATTTTTGTAATTTTAATATTTAAAACGTATTTTTACAAAAAGAAATTAAAACTTAGTAAAAATCTTTTTTTTATTATATATATAGCGTTTCGCTTCCGGCGTTTAAGCAGTCCCCGGCAGCGGCGCCAAAAATACTTGATGTTATGCGAGGTGTATACGAAATAGTTTATATTTTACTAGGAAATACTATTAAATACGATACAATTTTACACAAGTTATTTATTTATTTATAGAATGGATATACCTAAACCTTGCTACAACACTTATAGGCAGTGTACCTAATCGCACAGTAGTGTAGTTTTTAGTAAGTCCGGTTCGTTCCACAGGGATCTTAGCCAAGTTTAATGCTATATTTTTAAAACTATATTTGTATAAATATAAATATATATAAGTAGTATTATTATTATAAAAGGAGGATTTTACCGTATAATGACCGGTTTGTCGATTTTAAAACTTTATTCGCAGTTAAAACCTAATGTAAAATATTAAAAATAAATATAACTTAAATTAAAGCGTAAAGTAAATAACGTTAAGGAAATTGCGAAAAATAAAAGTGCGATAAATAAAATGACGATAAATAAAATTGCGATAATTAAAAAGTACGATAAATAAAATGACAATAAATTAAAGTGCGATAATTAAAATTGCAATTAAATATGAAATAAAGGAATTATGCTTATTTAAACTTCCGTAATCATGATGTTTGATGTGTTGATTTTAGTTTATTCCCATGGGTTAATTGTCCTTTGTCCTGGATTATTCAATATGTCCGTCTGGTTTTTGTCCATAACAGTCCATCAGTCATAAATATAAAGTGCGAGTGTCCTCGTTAAATTATCCTTATATCCGAAGTCAAATATTCCAACTAATTGGGGACTTAAACTATAATTACACCAAGTGTCCTTGTATATAATTCACTCCTGTTTTAATAAGTCCATTGACTATTAATCCATTCCAGTGTCCGGTTAAATGAACGATTATTAGTACTTATAAATATCCCGCCCATCGTGTCCGATCGAGTGTATATGGTTATTTATAGGTACGTCCAATTGTAAATCTTTATATTAAATTAACAAACTATCATTTAATTAAACAAATATAAAGCCCATTAATAGGCCATAGTCTAATTTTCACAAGTGTCGTTCTTTTGTCCAAACCCCAATTATATATAATTTTAAGAATTATTTATATATTATATTATATTTATGTGCATAGTTGACTTGTAATTTTTAGTCCGTTGCGTCGAGCGTTGAGAGTTGACTTTGGTCCCGGTTCCGGATTTTCGAACGTCCTTGCGTACAATTTAATATCTTGTATTTTACGTTTTGCGGCACGTACTCTTGTAATTTTGAAAGGTTTCTCATCAATAATTTGAACCACTTTGATTGTACTTTGTACTTTTGAGCTTTTTAGTCGTTTGCGTCTTCAATTCGTCGAATCTGTCTTTTGTCTTCACTTTTTATTATACAAACGAATATCACTTGTAAATAGAACAATTGCAACTAAAAGCTTGTCTTTCTTAAGGGATAATGCTATGAAATATATGTTCGTTTTTAGCATTATCAGTACCGATTCTTGATCATTAATTTGTTTAATTCTCGGTAATCTATGCACATTCTCATAGATCCATCCTTCTTCTTGACGAACAGAATAGGAGCACCCCAAGGTGAAAAGCTGGGACGAATAAATCCATGGTCCGATAATTCTTGCAACTGATTTTGTAATTCTTGCATTTCTGAAGGTGCAAGTCTATATGGGGATCGG
This sequence comes from Rutidosis leptorrhynchoides, assembly GCF_046630445.1. NCBI lineage: Eukaryota > Viridiplantae > Streptophyta > Magnoliopsida > Asterales > Asteraceae > Rutidosis > Rutidosis leptorrhynchoides. Next base: position 439,149,814 of record NC_092337.1, on the reverse strand, counting down.
GCTACAGGTGCGGCTCCTGTTACGAGATCAATCTGGAATTCTACACATCTGTGTGGAGGTAGCCCCGGTAATTCTTCTGGAAATACTCCGGGATATTTTCTTACAACCGGCATGTCATCAATGCTTCTTTCTTCAGTATCGATCTTCTTTACGTGTGCCAGAATAGCATAACAACCTTTTCTTATAAGTTTCTGGGCCTTCATACAGCTGATAAGGTTCAGCTTCGAGTTGCTCTTCTCCCCATAAATCATTAATGACATTTCATCCTTTCGAGGGATGCGGATCGCTTTTTCAGCGCAAACAACTTCCGCTCTTATTTTGGACATCCAGTCCATGCCAACGATTACGTCAAAACTTCCTCATTCTACGGGTATCGAATCGATTTTGAAGGTTTCACCAGCGAGATTTATTTCACAACCATGTCAAATTTTATCGGCTTTTATCAGTTTACCATTAGCTAATTCAATAGTATATTTATCGTCTAGAGGCAATGATGCACATTTTAGTTTAGAACTAAAGTCTTTACACATATAACTTCTATCAGCACCCGTATCAAACATAATAGAAGCTAGTTGATTATTAACGGTAAACGTACCCGTGACAAGATTAAGATCCTCACGTGCTTCACTGGCACTAACATTAAATGCCCTCCCACGTGCGGGTTCTTTGTTCTTCTCCTTATCAGGGCATTGATTTATAAAGTGACCAGACTTCCCGCATCCAAAACATTTCTTGACATCGGTCAGTTTTGTCTTTACTTCAGAAACGGTGGCATAACAATCTTTCGCCACATGTCCTTTCTTGTTGCACTTATCACAGATCACTTGGCAATAACCTGCATGATGTATGTAACATCTTTTGCAGAACGGATGGGGTCCCTTATAGTTTGGACTAGCAGTTACCCCATCTTGTTTACGTTTAAAAGTTTCTTGCTTCTTCAGGTGAGTACTTTTGCCCTTATAGTCTTCCCATTTCCTCTTTCCTTCAGTTGTCTTGACTTCGGTAATTGGTGCCTTAATCGAACTCTCTGTGATCTGGTCCATGAGTTGGTGTGCCATTGTCATGGCTTCCTGCATTGTATTCGGTTTGGATGATGTAACATTTCCTTTGATATTGATCGATAAACCGTCAATATACATTTCTATCTTTCGTATCTCGTTTGGCACCAATTCGGGACACAACAAGGCTAGTTCCATGAAACGCTTTTCATAGTTATTGAGATTCGCGCCGATAACCTTCAGATTACGTAACTCAGATTCCATTTTTCTGATCTCGTTTCGAGGACAGTATTCCTCGATTAGCATCTTTTTCAGTTCTTCCCAAGAGATATCATATGCTGTATCTACTCCTTCTGCTTTAGCATAATTGTTCCACCAAGTAAGTGCACCGTCTTGCAACGTGCACGATGCATACTTTGACTTGTCTCCGTCCGCACAATTACTGATTTTGAAAACGGACTCCATCTTTTCAAACCATCGGGTTAGACTGACTGGTCCCTCGGTCCCACTAAACGTCTGTGGTTTGCATCCTTGAAAAGTTTTGTATGAGCATCCGTTTCGTGAGTTTGTGTTCACAGCTGCTGCTTTGGCTGCTGCTTCGGCTGCTGTTTTTGCTGCCTCGGCTGCAGTAATTCTTTCATTCACACGTTTCTCGACTAGTTCCTCAAACTCAGCATCCGACATTTGAGACATGTTTCTTCAATAAACACAACAGAGATAATTTAATCATATAGAATATTATAGGTAAAATGAGTTGTCAATAGTTAATCGTAGCATATTATTAATATGAAGCAATTATTATAAAAGCCTTTTCAAATTATTAGCATTTTATAATTATTTCTAGGGTATTACCTACCCGTTAAGTTCATACATAATAGCTAGTACAAGGAATTAACTACTAAAATCCTAATAATATTCCACTTTGAAAAATTATAGCGAGTTACTACGTTATTATGTAATAATAATAATAAGAAGTAGTAATAATGCAAATAATCATTCCATGCATTTATTATTAATAAACCAAAATAATACAATACCATACAATACCGATATTTTACATATGCTTATTCTACATAACAAGATAGAGTAGCACACATAAGCAATAGAATAGCGCATGGAAGATTTATGGTTGCGAGGTCGTTTATTCAGAACTATCAAAAACTTCTTCCCATTTGGTGATGGAATTCAATATAACAACATGTTCATAATGTTAACATAATCACAAAACCAATTTTATGAAATTTAAAGTAAGCGGAAGCATGATGATTAAGAAAACAAGTTTATATCTTAAACCATTTTAAGTGAATTCCATGTATGTATCAAGTCATGAAAATAAGCTTACATATAATTAACAAGGAAGTAAGATTCAATACCTCCTCAAGCTAGTTGAGGGTTGTTTGATACAAGAAGATGATGAATAAATGTGTTAAAACTCCAAGCTTTTGATGTACCAACACCACCCTTGAACTTAGTTATGTTTTAAACACTTAATCACCTTTAAACCAAGCTTGTAACCCACTTCCTTTGATCCCAAAATTCTGGACAGCAGCTTGTCAAAAGATGATGGTGAATGGAGTCTCAAAACTATGAAACCTCAAGAGATAATACCCCAAACTTTGCACAAACACCCTAGCTATTGGTTAGGATTTATTTACACTTGAAATTAGCTTGCAAAAATCAAATTATGAATCCTTCTTTGTACCAAAAAGGCCACGGCAGTAGCAGCTAAAAACAGCTGAAAGATGCAGTTTTCTTTGATGTTTTATGCATGTATTACTTGAGAGAATTTTTAGTCAAACCTTGGTGGAAGTGTTAGACATATTTATGAGGAATTGTGTAGTATAAAAGGTAACAAAACAAGCATGTGTGGTCTTTCTTGGAGACCCAAAAAAAACTGCCACACATTATCTTTATTAATAATACTTGTAAGTTTATAAAAATTTATAAACTTGTTATAAACTTATGTATTATTTTGTTACCTATACATTTTATAAAACCTTTTATAAAATATAACACAATATAATCATTTAAACCTATAAACAATTATATATAAATTATCCAAATAATTTATCTCAAGTGATAATATTTTAGAAACCCGATTTTCTAAAATTCAAGTGTCGCGTATTTGTTTAATGAACCAATCGTTAAGATCAAATACGTATAAGGTGTTGGTAAGTTTGTTATTGGGTATGACCCGACTTGGATCATAACATGTTAGCCACATTAATTAAATATGTCTCTCGGGCATACGAAAAACTTACAATCTCCCACTTGCACGAGAAACATAAGAAATTAATGCAAGTGACGGATACCACCTAACGACCGTCCATCACCCCCAATATGTTATGACTATGTGCCATTCAATAACATCATCCCTTTTGAGTTCCCATCTCGAATATGAATAGGTGAATCTTTTCATTATATCCTTTCATCCTAGATGTCATGTTAAATCCAAGAGATACAGAGCGATCACTCTCTTTCTAGATTTAACTTTATCAGGCCTTAGACATCTGACTCTCAACGAATAAGAGGGACAAATTCCATCTTGACTACATACGTCCTAAATATGTACCTTGCATTGTACCTGAGCTCTTCCTTATGAACTACCATATTTCAGAATAGCGAAGGAAAGATTCAAGGCACAATACTTGGTAAATATCTGAACCCAATATGTATCTCAGGTCAGAGGATACAATGATATTTGCCTTTACTCAAGATTACATGTGATCAACCACAAAGGCTCCATTTAGCAAATCTTGAGGGCGGGTCTTCCAATATTTGCATCCCACAAATATCTATGAACCTTGGTAGCAACCTTGCCCCACATTCAGTCCGTGAATGTATACCAATCCAAGTTCATAATAGTCTAAACCTCACACTTGTTCCCACGAATGTGATCAACTACAGAATTTAGAATAATTACTTATTCATGGATAAAATATGCAAAATAGGAACACGACTCTAAATAAATTAATACCATAATTATATTAATGAGTTTGAACAATTTCGTTCCGTTACAATACTTAAAACAGATCATGACCAATCACTAGAATATCGAAGCCCTAATGCACAAACATGTCCTGCATGTTTTGATCCATGTAAGAGCTTCGTGAGAGGATCCGCTATATTAAGATCTGTGTGAACTTTGCGAATACATATCTTTCCCTTTTCAACTTCATCCCTTATGTAGTTGAATCTCCGCTCAATGTGACGGGTATTTTGGTGAGCACGAGGTTCCTTGATTTGTGCAATCGCACCCTCGTTGTCACAAAAGATCTCAAGAGGGTCCTGAATGGAAGGGACTACGATGAATTTCTTCATCCATGCAGCTTCCTGAGCTGCCAATGATGCGGCGATGTACTCCGACTCTGTAGTGGATAAAGCAACAACATCCTGTTTTGAACTCTTCCAAGAGACTGCACCTCCATTTAACGTGAAGACATAACCAGATTGTGATCGAGAATCATCTCGATCAGTTTGGAAACTCGCGTCCACGTAACCTTTTACAGCGAGTTCCTCCTCACCAGACCCGTATATAAGAAACATATCTTTAGTCCTCCTAAGGTATTTCAATATACTTTTAACCGCAATCCAATGACTGTTTCCTGGGTTATTCTGGTATCTACTTGTCAAGCTAAGAGCGCATGACACATCCGGTCTAGTGCATATCATTGCATACATGATTGACCCAATAGCAGACGCATATGGGACTTTCTTCATTCTCTCCTGTTCATCTTTCGTGGTGGGACACTGAGATGAACTAAGGAGTGTTCCTCTTTGAATAGGTACTAAACCTTTCTTAGAGTTCTCCATCTTGAACCTTTTCAAGATCTTTTCAATGTATGCACTTTGATTCAAACCTATCAATTTCTTGGATCTATCCCTGTAGATCCCAATCCCCAAGACATATTGTGCTTCTCCAAGATCCTTAATGGAGAAGCATTTACTTAGCCAAGTTTTAACACTTTGCATTTCCGGAATATCATTTCCAAATAACAATATATCATCCACATATAGTACAAGGAACATGATTGTGCTCCCACTAGCCTTCTTGTATACACAAGCTTCATCACCATTTTTAATGAAGCCAAATTTCTTGGCTTCCTCATTAAAACGATGATTCCACATTCTAGATGCTTGTTTCAATCCGTAGATTGACTTCTTTAACTTGCATACCCTTTTAGGACACTTCGGATCAACAAAACCTTCAGGCTGAACCATATAGACATCTTCCTCAAGATGTCCATTTAGGAAAGCGGTCTTGACATCCATTTGCCATATTTCATAATCATAATGTGCAGCAATGGCAAGTAATATCCTAATAGACTTTAGCATTGCCACAGGCGAAAAAGTTTCATCATAGTCAACCCCTTGAGTTTGAGTGAAACCTTTTGCTACAAGTCTAGCTTTATATGTATCCAAGTTTCCATGTATGTCGGTTTTCATTTTGAAAAGCCATTTACAATCAACTAGCCTTGAGCCAGTAGGTTGTTCAACAAGTTCCCAAACTTGGTTGTCATACATGGATTGCATCTCAGCATTCATGGCTTCCTGCCATTTATCCTTATCAATCCTTGATAAAGCATCATGGTAGTTTGTTGGCTCATCCAAATCAACCACATAGCAACCGTCCATGAGAAACCCATATCTCTCAGGAGGATTACTAATCCTACCAGATCTGTGAACGTCCTGTGTATTTTGATCATCCATTTGATCACTCTCAACATTTTCATGTTGAGTGCTAGTGTCAGCCAATTGTGTATCATCTACTTGATCTTGAACCTCCTCAAGATCTATCTTCCTTTCACTATTTCCTTCCATTAGGAACTTAGTTTCAAGGAATTCCGCCTTCCGAGCAACAAATACATTCTGCTCGGATGGATCATAGAAATAATATCCCATATCATCCTTGGGATATCCTATGAAGATACACTTCGTGGATCGAGCATTCAACTTATTAGGGACGTAACGCTTAGGGTAAGCTTCACATCCCCATACCTTTAAGTATGATAGAGATGGAGGTTTTCCAAACCACATCTCATGAGGTGTTCGTTCCACTTTCTTGGTTGGGGCCATATTTAAAATACGAGCCGCGGAGCATAGACAATAACCCCAAAATGATAGAGGTAACGAGCTTCTAGCCATCATAGATCGAACCATATCCATTAGGGTTCGGTTCCTCCTTTCGGAAACTCCATTCAGTTGGGGTGTTCCAGGAGGAGTGAGTTGTGAGATAATCCCACAACTTCTAAGATGATCTTGGAAAGCATCGCTTAGGTATTCACCTCCTCTATCGGTACGAAGTACCTTGATTGTCTTATTGAGTTGATTTTGTACTTCATTTTGATACTCTTTGAATGCTTCAAAAGTTTCGTCCTTATGTTTTAACAAGTAGACATATCCGAAATGGCTGAAGTCATCAATGAAAGTAACGAAGTATCTTTCACCATTCCTAGTTATGGGCTTAAAGGGTCCACATACATCCGAATGTATTAATCCCAATAAGTCCTTAACCCTTTCATAGGTCCCTTTGAAAGGTGATTTAGTCATTTTGCCTTGTAAACAAGACTCACATACATCAAACGAGTCTAGTTCATTTGATTTCAAAAGTCCATTCTTTTGAAGTGTATGCATTCGGTTCTTGTTTATGTGACCAAGGCGACAATGCCATAAGTAGGAATCACTCAAATCCCTTTTGAGTTTCTTGGTGCTAGTATGGTATATTGAGCTACTAGATGATGTGTCATCATGAACCAATTCATAAATTCCATTTGAAGGCGAAGCCTTAAAATAGAATACATTATCTAAATAGATGTGGATATCATCATTAACAAAATTAAGATAAAAACCACATTGTTTTAAACGGGAAACTGAAATAATGTTTCGACATAAATCCGGTGCATACAAAACATTGTTCAAAATAAGTTCCAAACCACTTGGAAGCTTTAATACAAAGTCTCCTTGAGCCTTCACTTGCACTTTGGCTCCATTACCCATAAAGAGACTTGATGTTCCCGTTTGCTTGCTACTTCTTTTGAACCCCTGCAAAGAATTGCAAATGTGAGTTCCACATCCAGTGTCTAATACCCATGTATTAGAAGTAATACTAAGCTCTACATATACCATATATATGTTACCTGAGGATTGCCCCGCATCCCTCTTTTCCTTCAACTCCTTAAGGTAGACCGGGCAATTGCGTTTCCAGTGACCCATTTCACCGCAACCGAAGCACGGGTCTTCCTTGGGATTTGCTTGTCCGGCAACCTTTTGCTTCTTGTTCTTGTTTTTGGTTGGGGTAACCATCCTCCCCTTTCCCTTGCCTTGATGGGCGGGTCCTTTCCTCTTAGCCGCCCTTGGCTTAGAGGTGTTATTACCTTTGGACCCACCATCATTGACCATTAGCACGGGTAAAGCCCTCTTACCCATGCTAGTTTCCGCCGTTCTAAGCATGCCATGAAGTTCGCCAATGGTCTTATCCATCCCATTCATATTGTAATTAATTAAAAATTGGTCAAACCTCTTTGATAAGGAGTTTAGGATAAGATCCGTGGCAAACTCATTAGATATGTTTAGATTAAGACGGTTTGCGCGATCAATGAGGATTTTCATCTTAAGGACATAAGATGAAACGGATTGGGAGTCGTCCATACGACATGCATGAAGCGCTCGGACCGTTTCAAAGCGCTCGACACGAGCTTGTTGAAAGAACATCTCCTTCAATTGCGTAATCATGTCATATGCACTATGATGTTCGAAATCCTTTTGGAGATCGGGTATCATAGTCCCAAGCATTAGGCAAGCGACTTGCACCGAATCGGCGCAATACTTATCCCAATAAGCCATGCCTTCCGTATCATCCTCGTCAGGTTGATCGGGAATGGGGTCTTCCAACACATACGCCTTATCCTCAAGTTTGAGGACAATTCTAAGATTACGGAACCAATCCATAAAGTTCGTATGGTTGAGTTTGTCTTTCTCGAGGAGAGACCTTAATGATAGGTTGTTTAGGTTAAGTGGTGCATTTTGCATGTTGTTGTTATTTGCGGCCATCTACAAAATTAACAAAGTTCATTTAAGGATCGATTTTAAATTTAATAAATAATACCCTTTTATATATAATTGTTTTATTAAATATTAGAATCCAAAGGTAAATCAAATTTCGGTTAGGTGACCTTTATCCCGTTATTTGATTTAGCTAGGTAGTCATTTATATGACAATTGCAATCCTTTTGCAACTTCTATATTATGGGATCATGCAATCCTTTTGCACGGCATATTTATCCCATCAACGCCTATTTGTTCCTCATGCTTCGGTGACCCTAAGTTCATGATTCCCAAATCAAGTCGTCCTACTTGTGTAAACATGTAAAATTAACATACAAGTGGTTAGGTGACCTTTATCCCACAAGCATGCGAATTTTACCTTAACCATATTAGTTAGCTCATAACGGTTAGGTGACCTTTATCCCATTATAAATTCCCTACTATGTTTAAGTGTCCCACAAAAGGATGGCGTTAAACTTATTTACCTTGTCGATTAAGGGATTTTAAGTTTTCGTTAATTCTAGTTTAAGAAAACATTTATGCCATACACCAACATGCATTTAATGTATGGTTCATTTGAAATCCATTTTCAAGTCTTGTAATTTGCCAATTACTTGATATAAACCATTTTATATATATGTGATCCTTTTCTTGTTCTTAATAACCATTTATTTAGGTCTTTAGTTGCTTTTAATTTAACCAATTAAATTGTCGTCTTGCATGTTATCAATACGTCTAATTTAACCAATTAAATTGTCGTTTTGCTTGTTGTTATCTTGTGATTAATTGTATCAACCAAACATACAATACAATAAACAAACAAACAACCACACATGCAAAACAAGTATGGTCACAATCTAGCCATTTTGATGGACATTTATTTAGCCGAAAACAAATGTCACCGGGTTAAGGGGTAATAATACAAAGTAGGAGATTTCAAATCTCCCACTTAACCTTGCATCCATATGCTCCTTGTGTTCTTCAAGTCTTCATCATCTTGTATCTTCATTTTACAAAATATGTATCCTAATACATTTTTATCTAGAAAATGAAAATACAACCTATTCTATTTTACATACCAAATATAAAATAAATTACATAACCAAATGAATTATTACATGCCAAATGAATAAATATTATTACAAACCAATTGAATAAATATTAATCAACCATGCATGCAACCAAACACAAGGTCAAGGCTTAGATTGTGAACTTACAACATACAACAAAATTGACCAATTTGCAAGTTCCAAACCCACTTTTGGAACCCTTAAAATTCGGCCAAAATCATGAACCCACCCAAACCCGAATATTTTTACATTCTACTTTCATGCATGTACATAGAATGCAAAGTTGGTGGGTTTTAAAGACCATATATTAGAAGCATATTTCATTGACTTCGGCTCTAGATACCATTGATGGAATTCAATATAACAACATGTTCATAATGTTAACATAATCACAAAACCAATTTTATGAAATTTAAAGTAAGCGGAAGCATGATGATTAAGAAAACAAGTTTATATCTTAAACCATTTTAAGTGAATTCCATGTATGTATCAAGTCATGAAAATAAGCTTACAATTAATTAACAAGGAAGTAAGATTCAATACCTCCTCAAGCTAGTTGAGGGTTGTTTGATACAAGAAGATGATGAATAAATGTGTTAAAACTCCAAGCTTTTGATGTACCAACACCACCCTTGAACTTAGTTATGTTTTAAACACTTAATCACCTTTAAACCAAGCTTGTAACCCACTTCCTTTGAACCCAAAATTCTGGACAGCAGCTTGTCAAAAGATGATGGTGAATGGAGTCTCAAAACTATGAAACCTCAAGAGATAATACCCCAAACTTTGCACCAACACCCTAGCTATTGGTTAGGATTTATTTACACTTGAAATTAGCTAGCAAAAATCAAATTATGAAGCCTTCTTTGTACCAAAAAGGCCACGGCAGTAGCAGCTAAAAACAGCTGAAAGATGCAGTTTTCTTTGATGTTTTATGCATGTATTACTTGAGAGAATTTTTAGTCAAACCTTGGTGGAAGTGTTAGACATATTTATGAGGAATTGTGTAGTATAAAAGGTAACAAAACAAGCATGTGTGGTCTTTCTTGGAGACCCAAAAAAAACTGCCACACATTATCTTTATTAATAATACTTGTAAGTTTATAAAAATTTATAAACTTGTTATAAACTTATGTATTATTTTGTTACCTATACATTTTATAAAACCTTTTATAAAATATAACACAATATAATCATTTAAACCTATAAACAATTATATATAATTTATCCAAATAATTTATCTCAAGTGATAATATTTTAGAAACCCGATTTTCTAAAATTCAAGTGTCGCGTATTTGTTTAATGAACCAATCGTTAAGATCAAATACGTATAAGGTGTTGGTAAGTTTGTTATTGGGTATGACCCGACTTGGATCATAACATGTTAGCCACATTAATTAAATATGTCTCTCGGGCATACGAAAAACTTACATTTGGTTCTCTCTGCCAATTGTTTGTGTGTGCATGGTCCGACAGACATTCTAGCAGTGTATTTAATTTTTGGTTGGGGTTTTGAGGTGCCCGGTGCCTCAGTGGGTTTACTATGGTAAGGGTGGTGACGAACCGAATGGTCCTGTTCCTTTTTAATAATTAAAGACTTTTTATTATTGTGGTTTTTTTATTATCTATAGCAAGTTGGAATTTCGCCTTAGTGACTTCTTTTATTTCATTAGCGAAATCCTCTTCCTCGCTGATCTCGTCTGATGACGAATTGTCTGAGTCATCTGTAGGAGAATATGATGATGAACTGTCTGAATCATGTGTACGAGAATATGTACCGGTGGTCATGAACCGAAATCTGCCAGGCGTAATCTTCACAACCCGCCCGTCGGCTGTGTATCTGGCCCAATGTCCATGTTCGTTTAGAAATGGATGATCCTCGTTTATTCCAGGGATCATGGGTCCGTGCCAACGATACTGTGGATCCGGAAAACTAGAGTTGGGTGGAGCTAGAACCTCCTCTGGGTTTACCGGGAGTTGAGATAATATTAAATCATATAGAGAATTGGTTTAAATAAGTCGAAATTTTTCGGGTCATCACAACAAGGCTCGTCGGTTTATTCGAAGATTGATTTACGTTCTGGGTATCATCAAATGCGGGTGAAGGAGGATAATATTCCGAAGACTACTTTTAGAACGTGTTACGGTCATTACGAGTTTATGGTTATGCCGTTTGGTTTGACTAACGCACCAGCTGTGTTCATGGATCTCATGAACTGAGTGTGTGGACCATATCTTGACAAGTTTGTCATTGTTTTCATCGATGACATACTTATGTACTCAAAGAATGATCAAGAGCATGAAGAACAT